>NC_065447.1:64238564-64538564 GCF_917563875.1 Diabrotica virgifera virgifera
TTAAAATTTTAAAGGCAAATCCCGCGATATTGCGCAAAATAAACATTAGATCGAAAAACTGCAAAATACACTTAATCAATATTTTCGAAAAATCTATCGAATGGTACTAAACACGACCCCCACGGAGGTGGGGTGGGGGTAACTTTAAAATCTTAAATACGAGCCCCAAATTTTTATTCCAGATTTGGATTCTTTACGTAAAAATAACCAACTTTTATTCGAAACATTTTTTCAAATTATGGATAGATGGCGCTATAATCGGAAAAGACGATTGTTGGAAATGGAAAATTAAATTAAAAAATAGCAAGCGCCCACTAAAATGGAAAACTTTACTTAACATTTTTTGGTTTTAGGACCTACTCTTCACAACCCACTAGGTCCCAAAAGCGCTCGAGTGACTGCACATTTAGCATACTTCGCTCCCCTACTATAAAGTAAACTGATGTATTAAGACGAAATTCGGAGCCAAATACCCTCAATGACTGCACTAATTGTTATTTTCTCTTATTTTTTAATGCGATCGATACAAAACACCCGTATTGAGCTGCCCCCCCCCCCACTTGCAAAAATTAAAAAACAAATAGCCCTGATTTATGAGCTATTTATGAGCTCTCATATTCCGCAAACTTAAAAATTTTGAGCTCGTTCCACTGTGCAGGAATTTAATACTTTAGTGGGGGGCCCCCCCCCCACTACTTAAAAATAGGAATATTGAATCCGGTTTTTGCGGCAGAATTACGAGCTATTTATGAGCTCTTGAAATTATATAGTTTCGATTTTTGAGCTCATCCCCTTCACCCCCAAAACAACCCTTTAATTGATTTAACTTAAGAGAAAAATGCTGAGAAAACTTAAAATATATCGTATTGCGGATATAATTCCTATAGCTTATATACTCTAAGAATAAACTATTAAATCACGTGCATTTCGATTATTAAGCTACAACCCCTTCGCAAGAAAACCACCCTATCTTCCCGGCTTAAGGCTATGGGTATATAATTCGCAAATATTTTCGTGTATCCCTACTTTTTCTGTCTTTACACGGCAAATTACGCGTAGTAAAATTCACACTTGTATGGATATGTAAACATTACTAGAATGTCATTCTACTTGAAAATGTCATTATTAATTTCAAGAGATGGGTTTTGAATGTTCTTGGATAACTGTTATTTTTATAATTGGAAATTATTAATTCAGTTAATAAATGTGATAATTTTTTCACTAACTATGTATTCAGTAATTGTAATAATTTATTTGTACAACAAAGACTAATACTCAATCGAGAAAAGAGGAAAAGTGTTAAAGTGATTTTTTAATAATATATTGTTATGGAACGCTTACAATTTTGAACCTTTAACAACAAAATACTTGGATCACAGAATATATTATCCTGATGTATTCTCTGCTTGGATCTTCCACAAATAATACACAATAAATAACTTTTTATTAAGTTTACGTCTTAAATCAATTATTTATCAAATACACTACATTTCAATAATATTTAATAAATAACTCAACATATTCCCGATGAAATGTCAAATATTTAAAATTGTCACTGATTGTCAGTGTCTGACTGACAATATATGCTGACAATATTATATTCGGCTGAGTGCGTTGTAAGACAAAGATAAATTTGGAAAATATTACCACGGCATTGTGTTTATTTTTTTCGAATCCTGAAAAAACCAATAAATATTTTTGAAAAATTTAAACGCAGAATGAAAGACTAAATTATTAGCGAGGGCCGAAAGTCCCTTAGAATAATTAAAAAGTTTATTTTGAATGATATATTTGAAATTAAAAACCACACTAAATTTTCTCTTAGTTTTTCACCCCTGTAACTTATTAAAATAAACATTATAGAAGTTCTCAGGGACTTTAGGCCCTCGCTAATAACGTGATCTTTCATTCTGCGTTTAAATTTTTCAAAAATACTTATTAGTTTTCTCAGGATTCGAAAAAAATGAATCCCCATTTGAATTGCATTGCAGCCGAAAATACGTACCGATCCTCTTAAGAGAAAGTTGTACTTAAAATGTATTAAATTAATTATTTGGCGACTACATATCATTTAATAATTTATAAGCTTCCAAATTACGCGCATTTAGATCAGTAAATTGCAATTTATTTTGTATAGTGCAGTCACTGAAAGTAAAAATCAACGATTACCTTCAATTTCGCTGAACCTTCATCGACTTTCACGAAAATTGGTCAGTGGTTAGAGGATACCTCAAGAAACAAAGGTGACACGGTACCACCTTGCGCCTTTACCTTGAAGGTGGATACCTCCCCTTCTCGGGGGTGAAAATTATTTTATAAAAAATAACTGCACAAATCTATAAAAGAACAAATTATAAGCAAAATTTATTATATAAAGTTATTAAAATAAGTCAATACTTTTTAAGTTATTAAAAATCAAAAATTTTAAATATTCGTGAAAAAAATGCATGTTTTGAAGCGGTTTTTCGTAAATCACTGAAAAACTGTAAACTTTTACAAAAAAGTTAATAGTAGTTTAATTCGTATAGCTTATATTCTAAGAATAAACTCTTAAATCACGCGCCTTTCGATTACTGTGCTACAACCCCTTAGCAAGAAAACCATCCCATATTCCCGGCTTAAGAGAGAGTTGTACTTAAAATAATTTAAATTAATTATTTGGCGACTAGATATCGTTTAATAATTTATGGGCTCGCAAAATATACGCATCTCAATTATTGAATTGCCATTTTCTTTCTATAGTGCAGTCACTGAAGGTAAAAATCAACTATGAGATTCGATTTCGGTAAATCTCAATTCATTTTCACGAAAATTGGTGAGCGGATTTTGATGCTATTAACTTTTTTTGGAGCTCATTTTTGATAGGTATTTTTAAGTACTTTAACAAGTATTTAGTACCTAAGTGTTATAAAATGCATCTCTTTCCCTTTATTTAAACTTGAATCCTTAGATTTGAACAGTCGCAGAAAAAAATATACATTTAATTACCAATAACTTACTTTAAATTAAACTTAAAGGGTTTTTCAAGTAAGCAATTTATTATATTTTTTATTAGCTTCAATTTTCGTGATAAAAACTTTTTTGTAAAAACTTACAGTTTTTGAGTTATTTATGAAAAATCGCTTTAAAGCATGCATTTTCTTTCACAAAAATATTAAAATATTTGATCTTTAATAACTCAAAAAGTATTGATTTATTTTAATCACATCATATAACAAATTTTGCTTACAATTTGTCCCTCTCTCGATTTGTAGGGTTATTTTTAATAAAGTAATTTCACCCCCGAGAAGGGGTGACATATACCCCAGGCTAAAACCCCAAGTTGTTATTGTCAATTCGTGAAAATGAATGGAGATTTACCGAAATCGAAGGTCATAGTTGATTTTTACCTTCAGTGAGTGCACTTTTCTTGCGAAGGGGTTGTAGTTCTATAATCGAAAGGCGCGTGATTTAAGAGTTTATTCTTAGAATATAAGCTATACGAATTAAACTACTATTAACTTTTTTGTAAAAACTTACAGTTTTTCAGTGATTTACGAAAAACCGCTTCAAAACATGCATTTTTTTCATGAATACCTAATTAAAATTTTTGATGTTTAATAACTTAAAAAGTATTGACTTATTTTATTAACTTTATATAATAAATTTTGCTTTTAATTTGTTCTTTTATTGATTTGTGCAGTTATTTTTTATAAAATAATTTTCACCCCCGAGAAGGGGCGGTATCCACCCTCAGGGTAAAGGCGCAAGGTGGTACCATGTCACCTTTGTTTCTTGACGTATCCTCTAACCACTGACCAATTTTCGTGAAAATCGATGAAGGTTCACCGAAATTGAAGGTAATCGTTGATTTTTACTTTCAGTGACTGCACTATACAAAATAAATTGCAATTTACTGATCTAAATGCGCGTAATTTGGAAGCTTATAAATTATTAAATGATATGTAGTCGCCAAATGATTAGTTTAATGCATTTTAAGTACAACTTTCTCTTAAGCCGGGAAGATAGGGTGGTTTTCTTGCGAAGGGGTTGTAGCTTAATAAACGAAATGCACGTGATTTAATAGTTTATTCTTAGAGTATATAAGCTATAGGAATTATATCCGCAATACGATATATTTTAAGTTTTCTCAGCATTTTTCTCTTAAGTTAAATCAATTAAAGGGTTGTTTGAGGGTGAAGGGGATGAGCTCAAAAATCAAAACTATAAATTCCAAGAGCTCATAAATAGCTCGTAATTCTGCCGCAAAAACCGATTCAATATTCCTATTTTTAAGTAGTGGGGGGGGGGCTGACTCACTAAAGTATTAAATTCCTGCTCAGTGGAACGAGCCCAAAATTTTTAGTTTGCGGAATATGAGAGCTCATAAATAGCTCATAAATCAGGGCTATTTGTTTTTTGATTTTTGCAAGTGGGGGGGGGGCAGCTCAACACGGGTATACAAAACACGTATCATCTATTTATTTGCGATTTTTTTTGCATTTTTCAGATTTTAAATCGTTTATAACTCCAAAACTATCAACTTTTGAGAGAAATGGTAAGAGACCTTTTTGTTTTCCGGGGCAAAATGATGTTTTTTAGAATTTACTTAAAAAAAAATTGTTTAAAAAATTTCTGCCCAAAAATTTTGCTCGGCGTCTTTCAGATTTGTTTAAAGGGGACATTTCTGAACAGGAATTCGCACGGAAACCGAATCAGAAACACTTTTCTTACAACTTCACAACCTCAACTACGTGGCACTCATATTCAGGAAGAAAACTATTATCAATTTAATAAAAAATTTCCTAGTTTTTCTTTCTATTTACAATAAAATGGCTTACAAACTTGTTAGAAACATAAATAGGATCAGTACAGACCTGTAGATCAGGAATACCCCTCACTAAACTACCGACTATTTTTGTTGATCAGTTTTACAATTATTCAAGTCGATTACTGAAGGAATCCAAGTTACATTACAAGATTTTAGGTAGATCAGGTCAAATTCAGACATTATAGAGTAGATAAGATTAGATTAGAATAAACAAAATATAATACATTGCAAAATTTCTATCAAGCTTTATTTGAGGTGTACCGTATATTTTCGCGAACAACTACATACATAGTAAACGATTAAATCAGGTTTTCCTACAATATTATTTAATTCAGATGTTAAATGGTTTATAATACAGAGTGAGTTTTATGTATGGAAACCCTCAATTATCTCGGAAACGGCTTGGACGGTTATTATAGAGTTTGATGGGTAAGGGCCTTCTAACGCGGCCGATATTATAGTCATAATTACATTGTTGTCAGATCTTCCGTTTTTCTGGAAATCTACTGAACTTTCTTATTTCAAATGGAACACCCTGTATATTTTTGGGTTTTGCTATATTAAGGACTACTTAAATTTGGCCACGATAACAAAAATCCAGGTTGATCTTTACAATAAGTCAAAAGCAAAAAAGCGAAAAAAGCATTTTTTACACTAAATTGTTAATAATGAAAAAAAGTCGCCAGAATTGTTGCAAAAAGCATACAGGTTTTCTTTATACAGTGAGCACGTAAAGTTTGAAATAAATTCATTTTTTCGCAAATGGGGGATTTTAAAAATAAATTCTGAAGCAAGTCGATTTTTATTTTTAAATTATGATTTTTTTGCATATACAGTGATGAGCGCGCTAATAACCAGCAAAATAACGCAAAAGATGAAAACATAATATTATGAAATAAAAAGAGATCAAACTATATAGTAGAGGTTGAAATTATCGATATAAACGTATAAATTAACATTACTATACATAGTTTCTCACCTTTAGACGTCTGTGAAAGGTGTATTTTATAAAATTCTCCTGTGACAGTGACAGCTGTATCCTCCGATACGTCTAAGGTGGGAAACCATGTAATGTAATGTTTTTATACGTTTATATCGATAATTTCCACCTCTACTAGATTCATCTCTTTTTACTTCACAATGTATCATGTTTTCCGTCTTTTGCGTTATTTTGCTGGTTATTAACGCGCTCATCACTGTGTATCATACTAGTGACGTCATCCATCTGGGCGCGATGGCGTAATCGATGATTTTAAAAAATAAAATTAGGGGTCGTGTGCTAGCTCATTTGAAAGGTTATTCAATTCTCTATTCAGTAATATAAACAGTAAAATAATTATTTATACAGGCTGTCCAAAAAATTTTTAATTGAATTAATTGAAACAAAAAGAAGAATGTATGGAATTTATTTAGTTCAAAATAAATTTTACTGCTGTCAGAAAACAGGAAAAATGTATATTTGATAAATAAATATTGTTTAAAATAATGCAGCCACCCACCTGAATCTTGGCTGCTTGAACATTTAATTTAAGCGAAAAACAATGTTTGTAAAATAAACATTTTTTACCCCCTCTGCGGCTCGGTGGTAAGAGCGCCTACCTTTGGACCCAAAGGTCGTGAGTTAGAATTTCACCTGGGTAGAGAATTTTTCAATATGAAAATTTTATATATGAAAATATTTTCTATCCTTATGAGACGTCGACTTTGCTAAGTAACAAGACACTTACTCAACACACACACTACACTAGGTACCTGATTGGAAAAATCCACTGTACCATGCCAATGGACATAGTGGTCGAGGCATTAAGCTAAACAATAAAAAAACATTTTTTTCTGTTTTCGGACATACATTCCTCTTTTTGTGTCAATTAATGTCTTCTTCTTCTACGGCACTACAGCCCAAATTGAGCTTTGGCCTCCTTTATTTTTTGCTTCCACCCTTGCTTGTCTGTGGCTGTTCTTCTCCATACACGGACTCCTAAAAGGGCTTGTGCGTCGCTGTTTACTGTGTCTTCCCAGCGCTTTCTTGGCTTTCCAACCGGTCTCTTTCCCTGCATTCTAGCATTCAGTGTTCTTTTTGGTAGCCTATCCTCTCCCATTCTTATCACATGTCCGGCCCATTGCAGTCTTTGTATTCTAATGAAGTCTGACAGGGGTGTTTCCTTATAAAGTTGATAAATCTCGTTGTTGTATCGACTTCTGAAGATTCCGTTTTCCCTCACAGGTCCTAGTATTATCGTCAGTACTTTCCTTTCGAATGTGTCGAGTTTGTTTTTGGATGTTTCTTTCAGGACCCATGCTTCACTGCCATAGCATGCTATTGGTCGAAATTAAGGTTTTATAGATTCTCATCTTCGTATTTCGGTGGACATTTTTAGACCGAAATATGGGAGACGGCAAAATAAGCTCTGTTTGCCTGCGTTATTCTCTTTCGTATTTCTCCATCTTCTGATCCGTCGGCATATAGTTCTACTCCCAGGTTAGTAAACTTTCCAACCGTTTCAATGTCATCTTGATGTATAATGTTTTGTGGGACTATATTTCTTCACGTCTGTATCATTATTTTTGTTTTTTATGTGTTAACTTCCAGACCTAGCCTTTTTGTTTGCGTTTTTAACTCTGCGTATGTTTCCTGTGCTCCTATTGATGTTCTACTCATAATATTAATATCATCGGCATAAGCGGCCAGTTGAACCGTTAGGTTGGTCAGTAGCTTTCCTCGTCCAGTTTGCATTTGCCTAACCGCATACTCCAGTGCCAGGTTAAACAAAGTTGGGGCCAGCCCATCTCCCTGCTTTAGTCCCTGCGAAATATTGAAAAAGTCTGTCCAGTGGTTTTGAATACGTACACATGCCTCAGTTTCATCCATTGTGACTTTAATGAGTCTAATTAGCTTGTGTGGTATTGCCAATTCAGCCAATATATTGTAGAGTTTGTTCCTTTTTTGACTGAGTTGTATGCCTGTTTGAAGTCTACAAACACGTTGTGGACATCAATGTCGTGTTCCCATGATTTGCTAAAGATCTCTTTGACTGTAAATATTTGATCCAGTGTGGATCTTCCCCGTCGGAAGCCCGTCTGATACTCTCTCGTCTTCTCGTCTGATACTCTGATAAATCGCCCATTCATGAAAAAATGAATTTATTTCATTTGGCTTTTACGTGCTTACAGGCCTATAATACTTATTATAAGCTTACAGGCCTATAATAAGTAAAAAAAATCAGACAATATCTGAATTTGACACAGTCCCGAACAAAATCTTTTTTTGTTTATTTTACTGGTGTAATAGTAAGATACCACAAGCGTATAAGTATAATACATTGTGATTAAAATTGTTACGAAACAGAGTATAACATGTTTGCGTTGAACAGGCAGTGTTGACAAATTAACGTAAGATGAAGTTTAATGCTGGCCGAATTCTTGGGTAGAGATTGTTAGGCCATTAATGCGTTTTCTTTGTATGTTGACACGTATTGCAAAAACATCGTTGACAGGGTTGGCATCAGAATACTTTATATTAATTATATTACAAAATATACAATTTGCTAAATCTTACAAGTCAAAAAAGCATTCTCTAGATCTGTATTGAAAATTGAAAATCAAGTATAAAAAATTTAAAAAAAAACAAAAATATTGATAAGTATGTATGTAGGTACTGACGAATAATAGTATTTAAAATTGAATCGTTTCATATTATGAAGAAAAATATAGTGGTAATGAAAAAAAACTAAAAAAAATATTGGAAAAATAATTAGAAAAGAGAATGGACTCTAAAAACAATATCTTAAAGAGAAAGGTTTAAAAATCTTAATAGTTACTAGTACAAATAGGATGACAACTTTGAATGGTGAAATTATTGTGAAAAATTCAGTAAAACCTCCGTCAACCGAAACCTTTTTAACCGAAACATCTTCTGGCTGACAAATTCAATAATTTCCTCAATAAAAAGTAAATTTGAAAACTTCAATAAAATTAATAGTCCATTCTTTCACGGTTTTTCCTCTAAATTTTAAAGAACCGCTTGGATTGACATGAAATTTGGCATGCGTATAGCTTACATGTCAAAGAAAAAAAGTGATATTGTGCCGATGTGTGCTTTTGCCCTGGGGGTGACTTTCACCCCCTCTTGGGGGTGAAAAAATATATGTCCAAAATAAATCCGGAAATGGGTAAACTAACTAATTTTAAGTAACTATTGTTATATAGAGCTTTTTCGATAAGTCAACACTTTTCGAGTTATTTGCGAGTGAATATGTTCATTTTTCAACAAAATAACCACATTTTTAGAAGGTTTTTCGCAAATAACTCAAAAAGTAAGTATTTTGTCGAAAAAAACGTTCTTAGCAAAAATATAGACTATAAAAAAGTAAAAAAAATGGTGTACGCGTTAGGTCTCTGGATCTCGTAAAACTAGAGTTATAGCCAATGAAAAATAGATTCATATTCACCAAATCTCAAATAAAATATTTCGACGTGAAATATCGAAAAAATTAAGCACTTTTTAGGGAAAACATAAACTTTAGGGAAAAAAGCACTTTTTTAAAGTGTTTAAAAAAGCTTTATTTCTGTTTTTACAAAAAGTTTCTAGCATTAAATTTAAGCAAGTTACGCTCAAAATAAAGTTGGTCCCTTTTGTTTTTGCAAAAAAAAATTTGGAAGACCAACCCCTAATTAGCAACTTAAATGAAATTAATCGTTACCGCTCCACAAATTATTTTACTTATGTTGTGTTTATATGATCTGTAAGTTTCATCGATTCAAAGTGCTTATTTTTGAAAAAAATTGGTTTCAAAGTAAAATTTTTTCGAAATAACTTAAAAATTGTTAGAGATACCAAAAATCACGAAAAACAAAAAAGTCAGATTTGCTTTTCTGAATATGATGTATTTTTTTGTTTTTCTGTTAGACAAAAATTGATTAAGATTTGGTGTTTCTAAATTTGCATACATTCGTGATCAGTGACTCGTTCAACCCCTTTTAACTACAGCCCTTTCAATAGTAAGGACTTTGAAGCGATGAAACTTACAGATCATATAAACAATATATACACGAGTCAAGAAACTTGTGAACGATTAAGTTCATTTAAGATACTAATTAGGGGGTGATTTTCTCGATTTTTTTACCAAAACCCAAAAGGGACTAACTTTATTTTGAGTGTAACTTGTTTAATTTTGATGCTAGAAATTTTTTTTATAAAACAAAAATAAAGCTTTTTTTAAACACTTTAAATAAGTTGTAATGAGTTTTCCCCGAAATGTGCTTCATTTTTGGTTATTTCACGTTAAAGTATTCCATTTGGAATTTGACGAATATGAACCTATTTTTCATTAGCTATAACTCTGCTTCTACTAGGTGTAGAGACGTGATGTATACACCATTTTTTTAAATTTTTTACAGGCTATATTTTTGTTAAGAATGTTTTTTCGACAAAATACTTACTATTTGAGTTATTTGCGAAAAACCGTCTAAAAGCGTGGTTATTTTGTTGAAAAAATGAACATATTCACTGCCAAATAACTCGAAAAGTATTGACTTAGTGAGAAAACTCTATAGAACAAAAGTTACTTAAAATTAGCCAGTTTATCCATTTCCTGACTTTCTTTGGACGAATATTTGTTCACCCCAAGAGGGGGTGAAAACCACCCCCACGGCAAAAGCACATATCGGCACAATATCACTTTTTTTCTTTGACTTGTTAGCTATGTGTATGCCAAATTTCATGTCAATCCAAGTGGTTCTTTAAAATTTAGAGGTTTTGCAATATTTTACCGTTAAAGAACGGACTATAAGGAAAATTAACATGTTTAGAGTGCTTCTTTTAAAGAAATCTTCTTTTTTCTTTTGTATTTTCCTTTGACAACGTTGTTTTACAACTATACTCCGTCTAATATACTTACCGTTGCACGTCATCCGCGTCATAGCCGACGTCACATGATACCAACACGAAATATTTAGGCGGTAGGTGTGTTCTTTTTTAGAATACATAGAAGATAATGAAAGAAGTGTTATAAGACAGAAAGTTTCCAATGAAACTGAAAAATTCTATAAAACTTACATAACAACGAATAGGATACTGAATATTGAGCAAGAAAAAAAGAAAGAAGAATGGAGCTTATATTATTATATATTTATGAAAAGAAGTTACAGGTTACAGAAGGAAATATGAGAAGGAAATATGATGGAAGATGACTGAGACAAGAGATGTCTATCGATTTATTAATTTAGACATACCTATTAATATTGGCATGACTCAAGATGGAAACTTTGGTAAAATTTATGGTAAAAATGGTCTCTCTCTCTTTCTCTCTGTCTCTCTATATCTCTCTATCTCTCTATCTTCTATCTCCCTATCTCAATACGCTACAGCCCACATCGAGCTTTGGCCTCCTCCAAACTGTGCTTCTATTCTTGCCACTACCTCGCCGATCTTCTCCAGCTTCTCACGCAAAAGAGTCAACTGAAGGAGAAATTAAACAAAGGCTAAAAAGCACAGGGACAGCAATTTAACTCTAGTTGGTGCAATAAAGACCTGAGATTGAAGTCATAAAAAGAGGTATTAAAAACATTACAGTAGTGCAGTCTTCTGACATAGGGTGACAAAAAAATGGATAATCAACTAATGAAACAGCACTAAGCTAGAAGCAATAGAGATATAGTATCGTCGAAGATACTGTCGAGTACCAAGAGTGGACTGAAAAACGAATGAGAAAATTAGTCAAAGAAGATTATTAGAAATTGCTAGATAGAGGAATACCTATAACGAAGAGGAAAAATTGAACTGGTACGGACGTATAAGCACAGCAAATGACAGCAGTTAGATAAGAACAGAAGGGAACACTATAGTTAGAAGGAAGAGAGACTGACCTAGAAAATCCTTGAGAAATGAAGCAGACGAATCCACGTTAAAAAGAAGTATGGTACACGGAGAATGAAAAGATTTTGAGCAAATCTAGAAGAATATTTTAACAGAAGAACTATTACAATTTTTGGTTTTCAGCATGTAATTAAATTTTTTACATCAATTATCTATAGTCCGTTCTTTAACGGTAAAATATTGCAAAACCTCTAAATTTTAAAGAACCGCTTGGATTGACATGAAATTTGGCATACATATAGCTAACAAGTCAAAGAAAAAAAGTGATATTGTGCCGATATGTGCTTTTGCCCTGGTGGTGGTTTTCACCCCCTCTTGGGGGTGAAAAAATATTCGTCCAAAGAAAGTCAGGAAATGAATAAACTGGCTAATTTTAAGTAACTTTTGTTCTATAGAGTTTTTTCACTAAGTCAATACTTTTCGAGTTATTTGGCAGTGAATATGTTCATTTTTTCAACAAAATAACCACGCTTTTAGACGGTTTTTTGCAAATAACTCAAATAGTAAGTATTTTGTCGAAAACACATTCTTAGAAAAAATATATCCTATAAAATATTTAAAAAAATGGTGTATATATCACGTCTCTACACTTAGTAGAAGCAGAGTTATAGCTAATGAAAAGTAGGTTCATATTCGTCAAATTCCAAATGGGATACTTTAACGTGAAATAACCAAAAATGAAGCACATTTCGGGGAAAATTACAACTTATTTAAAGTGTTTAAAAAAAGCTTCATTTTTGTTTTATAAAAAAGAATTCTAGCATCAAAATTAAACAAGTTACGCTCAAAATAAAGTTAGTCCCTTTTGGCTTTGGTAAAAAAAATCGAGAAAATCACCCCCTAATTAGTACCTTAAATGAACTTAATCGTTACGACTTCAGAAGTTTCTTGACTCGTGTATATATTGTTTATATGATCTGTAAGTTTGATCGGTTCAAAGTCCTGATTATTGAAAGGGCTGTAGTTAAAAGGGGTTGAACGAGTCACTGATCACGAATGTATGCAAATTTAGAAACACCAAATCTCAATAAATTGTTGTCTAACAGAAAAACAAAAATATACATGATATTCAGAAAAGCAAATCTGACTTTTTTTGTTTTTCGAGATTTTTGGTATCTCTAACAATTTTTAAGTTATTTTGAAAAAAAAAATATTTTTCAAAATTTAAATTTTTAAAAATTTTACTTCGAAACCAAATTTTTTCAAAAATAAGCACTTTAAATCGAAAAAACTTACAGATCATATAAACACAACATAAGTAAAATAATTTGTGGAGCGCTAACGATTAATTTCATTTAAGTTGCTAGTTAGGGGGTGGTCTCCCCATTTTTTTTGCAAAAACAAAAGGGACCAACTTTATTTTGAGCGTAACTTGCTTAAATTTAATGCTAGAAACTTTTTGTAAAAACAGAAATAAAGCTTTTTTAAAATACTTTAAAAAAGTTATAATGAGTTTTTCCCAAAAAGTGCTAAATTTTTTGGATATTTCACGTCGAAATATTCTATTTGAAATTTGGTGAATATTAATCTATTTTTCATTGGCTATAACTCTGGTTCTACGAGATCCACAGACCTAACATGTACACCATTTTTTTTTACTTTTTTATAGGCTATACTTTTGTTAAGAAAGTTTTTTTCGACAAAATACTTACTTTTTGAGTTATTTGCGAAAAACCGTCTAAAAATGTGGTTATTTTGTTGAAAAATGAACATATTCACTCGCAAATAATACAAAAAGTGTTGACTTGGCGAAAAGCTCTATAGAACAAAAGTTACTTAAAATTAGTCAGTTTATCCATTTCCGGACTTATTTTGGACATATATTTTTTCACCCCCAAAAGGGGGTGAAAGTCACCACAGGGCAAAAGCACACATTGGCACAATATCACTTTTTTTTCTTTGACATGTAAGCTATACGTATGCCAAATTTCATGTAAATCCAAGCGGTTCTTTAAGATTTAGAGGAAAAACCGTGAAAGAATGGACTACTACTAGTGTCATTAGTATCCGATTCATATTATGTGTTATATTATACCTTTCACATATAGACTACTTCATGATAAGGAAAGAAGACATACGTGAATGCAAGGACTGCAAGGTAATAGTTAGTGAGACAGTAAGCCAACAACATAAGCTGCTTGTTCTGGACATCGAAGTAAAAAGCGAAACTAAACAAAAATATCGGAGAGGACCACAAAAAATCAAGTGGTGGATGCTAAAAGATGAGAAGGAAGGTCTATTCAGGGAAAGAATAGTAGAAAAAATATGTTGGAACATGAAAGGAAGCCCTAACACAATTTGGAGAAAAATGGCCAATATTATTAGAGAGACGGCTATTGAAATACTTGGGAAAACGTCAGGAAAGAAGTTTGAAGATAAAGAGACTTGGTGGTGGTCAAATGAAGTACAAGGAAAAATAAAAGAGAAGAGAAAATTATATAAAAAGTGGCAAGAAACCAGATCGGACATAGATCTTCAAAACTATATGGTCGCCAAAAAGGAAGCGAAAGTAGCAGTAGCAAAAGCTAAAGCAGAAGCGTATTCAAACCTATACGATCAACTTGATACCAGGGAAGGCGAAACGAAGATATATAAAATAGCCAAACAGAGAGCAAAGAAAGCAAAAGATTTTAATCAGATTAGATGTATCCGAGATGAAAATAATAAAATACTAGTTCACGAAAGGGATGTCAAAAAGAGATGGAGAAAGTACTTTGACAGCTTATTAAATGAAGAATTTGACAGACAGCCTGTAGAGTCAACGGAGACAGTAGCAGCAATGGTCACCAAAATAACCAATGAGGAAGTGGCTCAAGCGCTTCAAAAAATAAAGAAAGGAAAAGCGGTAGGACCAGATGATATTCCTGGGGAAGTATGGAGAGCATTGGGAGAGACAGGAACAAGGTGGCTAGCAGGTCTATTTAATAGAATTATGGAAGTTGGACAAATGCCAGACGAATGGAGAAGCAGTATACTGGTACCTGTTTACAAAAACAAGGGAGATATACAACAATGTACAAACTACAGGGCTATAAAACTGCTTAGCCACACCATGAAAATATGGGAAAGAGTAATTGATAGACGGATACGTGAAGAGACCGAAATATCCGAGAATCAATTTGGCTTTATGCAGGGTAGATCAACAACAGATGCAATTTTCACTATAAGGCAGTTGATGGAAAAATACAGGAGTAAAGAAACAAACGCTCATATGGTATTCATTGATCTTGAGAAAGCATATGATAGAGTTCCTCGAGAGATTCTGTGGTGGGCACTCAATAAGAAAGGAGTCCCTGGTGAATATGTAAAGATTGTGAGGGATATGTATGAGGGAGTAACGACTAGTGTTAGGACAGGTGTGGGAGAGACTGATAAATTTCATGTGAAAGTAGGATTGCATCAAGGTTCTGTGCTTAGTCCGTATTTATTCTCATTAGTTTTGGACCAGATAACAGCGAAAATACAGGGTAACATTCCATGGTGCTTAATGTATGCTGATGATGTCGTGTTAGTAGGAAATAGTGAAAGAGACTTAGAACAAAAACTGGAACAGTGGAGACAAGCTCTGGAGGAAAAAGGTTTAAAACTTAGTAGGACAAAAACAGAGTATTTGGAATGTTCATTTAAAGATGGAGCTACTACAAATAAAATGGTATCTTTGGATGGTGAAATGATTGTAAAAAGCAATAGTTTTAAGTACCTAGGATCGGTATTACAGAGTAATGGAGAAATAGATGGAGATGCATGCAGTAGAATTAGGGCTGGATGGATGAAGTGGAAAGAAGCGAGTGGTGTGTTGTGTGACAGAAAAATTCCAATGAAGCTGAAGGGAAAATTCTATAAAACAGCCATAAGACCAGCTATGATGTACGGAACTGAATGTTGGGCAGTGAAAAAGAAAGAGGAACAGCGAATGCATGTGGCGGAAATGAGAATGCTTAGATGGATGAGTGGAGTGACAAAGAAGGATAAAATTAGAAATGAGTATATTAGGGGAAGTCTAGGTGTGGCACCAATTGATGCCAAAATGAGAGAGCATAGGTTAAGATGGTTTGGTCATGTTCAACGTCGAGACGTTAACCACCCAATACGAAGAATAGCTGAAGTGCAGATTCCTGGAAGGAGTAGGAGATGAAGACCAAAGAAGACCTGGGGGGAGACGATAAGGCAGGACATGTTGGTAAAGGGGATTAACATTGATATGATCCAAGATAGAATTGTGTGGAGAAATGCAATTAGGGAAGCCGACCCCGCATAGGGATAAGGCAAAGAGAATGATGATTATACCTTTCACACTATCTTGCAGATAAATTGTCAAATCTTCGGTTTTGCATAATAACAAGACATTTATTAAGGCCATCGGTACATAATTCGCAAATATTTTACGGCTATCCCTACTTTTTCTGTCTTTACACGGCAAATTACGTGTAGTAAATTTCACTCTGTATGGATATGTAAACATTACTAGAATGCCATTCTACTTGAAAATGTCATCATTAACTTAAAAGATATGGCTTTTGAATGTTCTTGGATAACTTTATTTGTATAATTGTAAATTATTAATTCAGTTAATAAATGTGATAATTTTTTCACTAACTATGTATTCAGTGATTGTAATAATTTATATGTACAACAAAAACTTATACTCAATCGAGAAAAGAGGAAAAGTGTTAAAGTGATTTTTTAATAATATATTGTTACTATGGAACGCTTACAATTTTGAACATCTTTAACAACAAAATACTTGGATCACAGAATATATTATCCTGATGTATTATCTGCTTGGATCTTCCACAAATAATACACAACAAATAACTTTTTATTAAATTCACGTCTTAAATAAATTATTTTTATCAAATACACTATATAGGTATCAATATTATTTAATCAACAACTTAAAATATTCCCGATGCCATGTCAAATATTTAAAATTGTCACTGATTGTCACTGTCTGACTGACAATATGCTGACAATATTCTATTCGACTGAGTGCGTTGTAAGACAAAGATAGATTTGGAAAATATTACCACGGACATTGTGTTCATTTTTTTCGAATCCTGAAAAAACCAATAAATATTTTTGAAAAATTTAAACGCAGAATGAAAGACTAAATTACTACCGAGGGCAGAGAGTCCCTTAGAATAAATAAAAAGTTTATTTTGAATGAGATATTTGAAATTAAAAATCACACTAAATTTTCTCTTAGTTTTTCACCCCTGTAACTTATTAAAATAAACATTATAGAAGTTCTCAGGGACTTTCGGCCCTCGCTAATAACGTAATCTTTCATTCTGCGTTTAAATTTTTCAAAAATACTTATTAGTTTTCTCAGGATTCGAAAAAAATGAATCCCCATTTGAATAGCATTGCAGCCGAAAATACGTACCCATCCCCTTAAGCACACAGGCTTCATAAAAGCCAAAAAGATAGAAACGTTGCTAGTCAGTGTCACGGCCATACAATATTATAATCTACAGTTCAGAAATGCATTAGTTAAATTTCTTCAATATGAAAAAAAAAATCGTTTCTGAAATTTTTTTTAAAAAACTGACAGCTGACTCCGCCATACTTAAGTATAGTGTAGAACATTTTATGTTTTGTTTTGTCTGAAAAGCAGGAACTAGTGCTACTTTACGAAAATTAGGCCAAACTTCATTGGAAAAACACAGAGTTGCGCGAAAACACAAAATACGTGTTTGTTCGAAATTGTGTAAAAGGGTAAAAGAAAATAATTCTAAGAAACATCTGAAATTTATGTTTGTTTTTCCACAACAACATATTTGTCGGATCTGCCTGTCTCTATCTATCTCTATCGTGCTCCCAATAAACATATTTTGGAATCGTGAATTCGTTATAATTTAGATTAATCTGCTGTTTGGGGTCATTAATACTAACTGATGATGTGCGAAATGCAGAGACGGATCTTAAGAATTTTAAATGCGAAATTTATGGGGGTATTTGTTTCATTTTTTGAGAGACACTATATCCAGACTTTACAAAATGTTTATTTTATAAATAAGAAAAATATAAATATGGTAATCATAAACGTTCAACGTTGCACACATGTATGTTTTAGAGTTGCACACATTTAGAGATAAGACGTCATCGTTGATTTTCTTAAATGGCAACATTGTCATTTTGATAGCTATATTGATAGGGTGTGTAAAGTTATACATAACTGCAAAATTTCAGATTTTTATTCCCTACCATTTACAAGATAATAAAAAATAACAAAGTTATGAAAAACAAGTAATCAAATAATAATTGAATTTAATTATTTCACTTAAGCAAATGCTCATAATGTTGCCCGTTGACTATTTGACAATAATTGAGGGCAACATTATGAGCATTTGCTTAATTGAAATAATTAAATTATTCAATTATTATTTGATTACTTGTTTTTCATAACTTTGTAATTTTTTATTATCTTGCAAATGGTTGGGAATAAAAATTTTAAATTTTGCATTTATGTATAACTATAACACACCCTATCAAAATAGCTATCAAAATGACAGTGTTGCCTTTTAAGAAAATCAACGATGACGTCATATCTCTAAATTGGGACACCCTGTATACATTATTATTGTATGTCAAAAAAGACAATTTGAAATACTAATCGACGAGTCTGAGCATTTTTCAAAAAAACGATTAGTATTTGAGATATTGAAATTATTCCAAATTACAGACTCACTCTGTATATCACGAAAGTATTATATAAGTACTAAAATCATTAATATAATTTTAAAGAAGAATATATTAATATAAATAAAATTTTTGTTCATTATTGTTTATTAATCTTAAGCAATATTTGGAAAAATATTTATAAAGAAGTTAAATAAAATACAAGAAAAAAACAGTTACAAGTTTTTATTTCTCACATCTTTCGAATTACAATTACAATTAAAAATTACAATGAACAAACTCGAATTACAATATAGTTTTATAAATAATAATATTTTAATAATTGTCATCATTCACAAATGGCACATATTTGTTTTCACAAGCCCCTAAATAACAACCACACAGGTTATACAGTGTAAATTATATTTTTTTACAGTGACATGATAAGGTTTGGCAGGTACATGGCTTTACTACATTTTCTGGTAAAGAAGTTTTTGTCATAAGTTCAGGTAATCAAAAATTATCTTCTGACTTGTAGAAAGAACCCCCACAGTGTAAAATTGACTGGAGAGAAGTCCGCATATAAATACAAAGCATTTTTCCAAATGTGCGTTTGAACACATTGAGCATTTGATTAAAAATTAAAAAACTAAGGTTTAAATAAATATTATGAACTAAAATGCTTCTGCATTTTGTTAATGGATATTCGAAAAATATTTGTGACCTTTGGCAACATAAAAATTTTCCTTTTTTTTTATATTGTTTTTCGGAGTTGAAAATGTCCATTTTTGCGTTTTTCATAACTTAAACCGTTTATAACTCGAAAACGGAGCTTCTTAGGGAACAGTTAGTACAACCCTGGTTTGTTAAGAATGATCCAAAACCATAAAAAAAACTTTGTCCGGGGTGAAAAGACCGATTTTTTGCAATTTGTTTAAAAAAAATGTTTAAACAATAATTTTAGACACACTTTTGGACTTGGCAACATGCAAATTTGTTAAAAGGGATCCTTTTTGAGTAAGATTGTGCAAAAAAAACGAATCAGAATATTTTTCCTAGCGGATGCGCAGTGGCTTCCTGGATTAGTCACTTGCAGTCGAAGTCAAAATTTGACCAAGATAGCACAAAATTGAGACAGCTGTGAGTTTGTAAATTCTACAGGGAACAGAGTATAAAAATGTTTATTACCTTTTATTGGTTTATGTTATGAGCTTGTTTGTATTTTATTTGATATATTATGTATGTACAATTATCTAATAACATTTTTACATTATGTATGAATTGAATCATCATACCTGATAATGTAGGTGATAAGACGGAAATCACTTCTAAATATAGTTTGTTGTTATATAAATAAATACACATTTTTTTTAGAGGACACATATTTCAGGGTATTGGTTTTAAACGCAGGAAAAAAATATGCGGTCGTTCGTTTTTGGAAATAAATACCTATATGAATGACAATTCACTAAAAATTCAGACTATCCTGAGCCTGCACAGATTGAATTGTATCGGATGAAAAAGAGCAAAATGTATTACCACTGTATCCTAGACCGCGATTCTTGACTATTGACTGCGATTCTTGACCAATGACTTTGATCCTGTGTCAGATGAACAGCTTCATGTACAAATTTTCAAACTAGAGTCTTCATATTGTCGATGATCTTGTTGATCTTAGTCTTTGGCCTTCTAATTTTCTTCTACTACCAATAGTTCTATTATTGTCTTCTATCTAGGTCACGAATAATTCTTCTGTATAGCCACATTTCAAAAGCTTCGATCTTACTTTTATCGATTTTTTTTGAGAGTCCATGTTTTAGCCTTGCAGAAATGTAAAAATAAGAGCATTGACCAACCTCAGCTTAGTTTTCCTTGTTATTGTTCTACGTTTTATATTTTGATTAATTTAGCTGTTGCTGTTTGTGGCACTGTTAGTTCTCAGCTTGATTCGTGAGGAATTACCGCAATTGTATTTATTACTTATTTTATTTATTTATATTTTAAAGTAATGAAAGAAGAAAAAATTACAGATTGATAAAGGGCCATATTTTGAACAGAATTGTTATCTAAATACCTATTTATTTTCTATTTTCTGTTTCATCTTTTTTGTACCTTTTGATTCTTTATATTTGTATCTTTTGCTTCTTCGGGTATTTGATTTTGTATTTTCTTATCTGATTAGGGTCCCATTGGAAGTTCAATTTTATCCCCTTTTGGAGGCTTTATCCTATTGAGAATCTTAGTTTGATTGAGAAGTTTATTTTTCATTTAGAGGCGATGTTTATCATAATATGGGGTCTAGGGTGTTCCGAAAAAACCAGAGTTAAAAAATGTTGATCTTTTCGGCTGTTTTCTGGAGATGGGTAGCCTATATAAACCCTCAATTTCTTATTTCAGCCCAAAATGTTAACCCCAACCCTTGTCTCAAGCCCACTAAACATTTTTTTTGGGTTTTTCAAAGATTTTGAATTATTTTTCTTTTTTCTTTTTTTGATCTTCCGGCTATTTTTTTATAGGCTACAACCCTCAACCCTATAAACCCTCAATTTCAAATTTCAGCTCAAAATGTTAACCCCAACCCTTGTCTCAAGCCCACCAAAAATTTTTTTTGGGTTTTTCAAAGATGTTTAATTACTTCTAATCTATAACTTTTTGTAAGAAAACAAACAAGTAAAATCAGTTTTAAATTTTATTTTGACATATATGTTCAAAAAAAAAAAATAATAGGCCATGATAACAAATTTAATAATGGAGATTAAAATATAGTAAATACTACCCATTTTTCACGTTTATTGGCCTTTCTCAACATCTCATGAGCACATAACTGAAAATTATTCTCGTTAAAAAAAAACAACACGTTTTTCTAACTAATTATACATCTGAATATAAAGTATATATTTGTCGTTCTTATATCGGATCTTATACTTATACGAAATACTGAGAAATGCGATTCTCGATATGATTGCCGGTCCTCAAATACAAAAGTAACAAAAGTAATCAAAGTAATCAAAGTTTCGAATACTGTTGCTTTATACAAAAGTAACGATTTGTAACGAATGCTCGAAAGTAACTATAATCAACATCACTATCCGACGGTCTTTCAGATTAAAACAAAGTTGTTACAAATTGATTTAAATGGAAAATAGTAATTACATGAGTAAAAGTTTGTTTAAATATTAATCAAAGTTGCGTTTCTGAAATCGCGTTTCTGAAATCGGTAAAACACTTTCTGCGGTTTTCAACTAATTGTAACGCACTTTGTTTGCTTTTTCATATTTTGTGAGGTGTTTTTCTAACTAATTATACATCTGAATATAAAGGAATGCACAAATTTGTTACAAATTGATTTAAATAGAAAATAGTAACTACATGTGTAAAAGTTTGTTTAAAGATTAATCAAAGTTTCATTTCTGAAATCGGTAAAACAATTTCTATGGTTTTTAACTACTTGTAACACATTTTATTTTGCTTGCGTTTTTCATCTTTTTTGAGGGGCAATGAAATGTCTGAAATGAAAAAGCAAGTAAAGTGTGTTACAAGTACTTGAAAATCACAGAAAGTGTTTTACCGGTTTCAGAAATAGTGTAGGAAACAAAGGTTGAACCTTGCAAAATGGACACAAGTCCGGTTTTATTTTTTTCCTGGTATATCAAGAGGTGCTTATTATAAGACTAACTTTTTCTGAAAAAATTTCGCCCCGGAACCTCCCTTTTCACCCCTTTAAAGGGGGTAATTTGTGGTTTTTGCGGAACGTAGCCCTTCCTGTAACTTTTACAAAAAATTTCTTTTATAGAAATATGAAGAGGACTATATTTTCTACAATTTATTTCTGACACCATCTCTCTATCATCCACCGTTTAGCGGGGGTGGCGCCCTAAAGTTGACAAGTTTTTAAAAAAGATGTTTTTAAAAAATATATGTTTTTCCCTAACTGCAACGGAAATTAAGAAGAAATCCTGCTGCAATTATTCACAAATAATTGACTGATTTTGTGGTATAGGTTTCACTTAAGGGTAATTGCCC
Organism: Diabrotica virgifera virgifera; assembly: GCF_917563875.1. Classification (NCBI taxonomy): domain Eukaryota; kingdom Metazoa; phylum Arthropoda; class Insecta; order Coleoptera; family Chrysomelidae; genus Diabrotica; species Diabrotica virgifera. The sequence continues at coordinate 64,260,893 of NC_065447.1, forward strand.
TTTTCATAATTACAGAGAGTTACATTTTAAAAAACCTCTTTTTATACCATCTGAACCGTTTATGCTAGAGTAAAAAGACTTTCAGCGATTACCAATGTATTGGTGCTATTTACAAATTTGTATAATGCACCCCCATTTTTTCCCCGGAACCACCAAAAAAAAAGAAGAATTAATAAATAAATTGATTTTCTTGGAATCCTTCACACACAATGCCCTTTATTAATATGCTTCATATATCATTTTGTGCACGTTATTATTACGCATCTATGGACACCAAAAGCAATTTCCTAGTGCAACCCCTGTAGCAAAAAAAAATAAATAAAATGGGGGGTTGAAAATTTTTTTTTGTTTTTTGCTTTTTGATCCATATGGGCATATGCTTCATCAATAGTGCTTTTCAAAAATATATATGGTTATTGCAACATCTCTGCGAAAACCACCCCTATCCTTGAAAATATACTGCAGAAACTACCCCTATCCCTTGGCGAGCATATTTTTACGATTTTCTCATTACCTATGTATTCTTTTTAAACAAAACTTATACAGGGTTAAATACCACTATTTACTCTAAAAATTATGTCCTATTCATTTTTTCGTATAAGCAACCGTTACGGCACAGTGGCGCCGTAAACCTCATATATGCTTTGGCGGGCTCCAGTTTTTGTTTTTTTTTTTTCGTCATCTGTTCGTTTTATTGATAAAGTACTTATACAAAATAAAACAACACAGTGTAACCTACAAATTATGACTTATGCACATTTTACATTCTTTGCTCCCCAAAGCCACAGTGGTGGCCCAAAATAAATTTTTGCATATTTTTGCCACCTACACGCATTTTATTGCGTTAATGCTACCTTAATAGCACAATATTCACCCCTAAGTGGTCGCTAAGCATTGGCGGATCCAGGGAGGGGTGATGGGGGTGATCACCTCCCCCCCTCTCAAACCAAGTGATATTATATTCAAAGATTATAAAAATATTCATTTATTTTGATAGAAATTTAACCAATTGGCACCCCCCTCTTAACGATGCTGGATCCGCCACTGTCGCTAAAGCATAAAAAGTCATTCTTATAAAAATAATATTAATATAATATAAGTATTTCTATAAAAATAAATGAATATTTTTATAATCTTCAAATATAATATCACTTGGTTTGAGAGGGGTGGGGGTGATCGCCCCCATCACCCCTCCCTGGATCCGCCACTGCTTAGCGACCACTTAGGGTCTATTAAGGTAGCATTATTGTGCTATTAAGGTATTGTGCTATTAAGATAGCATTAACGCAATAAAATGCGTGTAGGTGGCGAAAATATGAAAAAAATTCTTTTGGGCCACCACTGTAGCTTTGGGGAGCAAAGAATGTAAAATGTGCATAGGTCATGATTTGTAGGTTACACTGTGTTGTTTTATTTTACATAAGTACTTTATCAATAAAACAAACAGATGACGAAAAAATAAACAAAAACTGGAGCCCGTCAAAGCATATATGGGGTTTACGGCGCCACTGTGCCGTAACGGTTGCTTAAACGAAAAAAATGAATACGACCTAATTTTTAGAGTAAATAGTGGTCTTTAACCTTGTATAAATTTTGTTTAAAAAAAATGAATAGGTAATGAGAAAATCGTAAAAACATGCTGGATAAGGTATAGGGGTAGTTTCTGCAGTATATTTTCGAGGATAGGGGTGGTTTGCGCAGGGATGTTGCAATAACCATATATATTTTTGAAAAGCACTATTGATGAAGCATATGCCCATATGGATCAAGAAGCAAAAAACAAAAAAAAATTTCAACCCCCCATTTTATTTATTTTTTTTTTGCTACAGGGGTTGCACTAGGAAATCGCTTTTAGTGTCCATGCATGGGTAATAATAACTTGCACAAAATGATATATGAAGCATATTAATGAAGGGCATTGTGTGTGAAGGATTCCAAGAAAATCACTTTATTTATTAATTCTTCTTTTTTTTGGGTGGTTCCGGGGAAAAAATGTAGGTGCATTATACAAATTTGTAAATAACACCAGTACATGGGTAATCGCTGAAAGTCTTTTTACTCTAGCATAAACGGTTCAGATGGTATAAAAAGGTGTTTTTTAAAATGTAACAACCTGTAATTAAAAAAAGGGCAATTACCCTTAAGTGAAACCTATACCAAAAAATCAATCATCTATTTGTGAATAATTTCCGCAGCATTTCTTTTTAATTTCCGTTACAGTTAGGGAAAAATATATATTTTTTAAAAACATCTTTTTTAAAAACTTGTCAACTTTGGGGCGCCACCCTTGCTAAACGGTGGATGACAGAGAGATGCTGTCGAAAATAAATCGTAGAAAATATAGTCCTCTTCATATTTCTATCAAAGAAATTTTTTGTAAAAGGTACAGGAAGGGCTACGTTCTGCAAAAACCATAAATTACCCCATTTAAAGGGGTGAAAAGGGGGGTTCCGGGGCGAAATTTTTTCAGAAAAAGTTAGTCTTATAATAAGCACCCCTTGATATGCCAGAAAAAAAATAAAACCGGACTTGTGTCCATTTTGCAAGGTTCAACCTCTGTTTCCTACACTAAAAGGCAACTTTTGTTAACCTTTAAACAAACTTTTACTGTTGTAGTTACTATTCTCCATTTAAATTAATTAATAGCTTTGTACATTCCTTTATATTCAGATGTATTAGTTATAAAAATGTGTTGTTTTTTTAACGAGAATAATTTTAATAGTTAGGTACTCAAGATATCTTGAGAAAGACCAATAAACGTGAAAAATGGGTTATATTTATTTATTATATTTTAATTCTCATATTAAACTTGTTAACATGGCTTATGATTTTTTTTCCTTAACATGTATATAAAATAAAATTTAAAACTGAGTTTCCTTGTTTGTTTTCTTACAAAAAGTTATAGACTAAAAATAATTAGAAATCTTTGAGAACCCCAAAAAATTTTTTTTGGTGGGCTTGTGACAAGGGTAGGGTTAACATTTTGGACTGAAATTTGAAATTGAGGGTTTATAGGCTTCCCATCACCAGAAAAGAGCCAGAGAGATCAACATTTTTAAGCTTTATTTCTTTTTTCGGAACACCCAAATGAGGTCATTCAAATCATAGTGTGTCTCTTTTGTGTCCAGTTTGGAAGGAGGCCCCCTTTTATTCAAGATTCGACTGGTGCCGAAACCACCATCCAGTTAATCTGATCGACAGATTATTTGAAATATTGTTAGTACATTTTCTTTCCAATTTCGAAGCCCATTGTTGATGTTACTGTTGAGTGATGTTACTTTCAAGTTAAAAAAGTTTATTTAAAAATCCAAGAGACTGGTACAATGAGCACAGAATACAATGGAAAGATGCATCAATAGCCATGAAAGAAAAAGACAAAAATAGAGAAAAAGAAATCAGTAATAAAAATATACCAACATCAACTTCAGAATTTCAAACCAAAACATGGCTATCTGCTTACAAGATCGAGACCAAGTAAGTCAACTTTTAAATTGGCTGGCACAAAAACAAAAGTGCAATGTAATTTTTATTACAATCAATTCTGGTTTAAACCCATATAAATACAATATTTCACAATATCTATTTGTTCGCTCATCAAAAAAATTTTGATTTATTATTCATAAGATCTCGATTTATGAATGCATTACCTATTCTTTAAGATACTGAATTATCTAAAATTGTACCTAGCTTTACATAATTATTGGCCAAGATTATGTTTGTTAATTCACCCAACACTTGTGATTCTATAAAACCTTCTAATATTAACTGTCAATCATCCAATCCGAGATATAAAAATAAACAATTTTTTAAATATAAATTTTTAGGCGGCTATGATTATACCAGAATAAATAATACTGTTGCTTGTATGCAAGTAAAATCTGTTCTCGGGACATAATTTGTGTCGGGTTGTGCATTTCTTTTGTGAAAGGACATCGCACACATCTTATGGAAAATATAATGTCACTCAAATTCAATAAAATTTATACGAATAGATTCGTTTTAAATCAACGGTCAAATCTTATCATTGCGCCAACTCTATATTTTCAATAATAAGAGCAGAAATTGATATAAATAAATCTGAAATCAAATGGATACGTACATAAGTTAGAGAGAGAAAAAATATTTTAAAACACCCAAATTGTCGGTACTCCATAAATCAGAGGATTGGTTTCACTAATTCGCTTAGGCCCAGCGGGGGGTTTAAGCTCTTTTGAATAGCACCCAGAGCAATAATGATAGTAACTGACACTTTTACTGACTCAAAAAATGTGATTTCGATAAACTTTAATTGCAATTTGCGCCGTAATTAATCATAATTAAGAGTTGGCGCAATGATAAGATTTGACCGTTAATTTAAAACGAATCTATTCGTATAAATTTTATTGAATTTGAGTGGCATTATATTTTCCATAAGATATGTGCGATGTCCTTTGATTGGTAATTGATTCGATGACTCTTTGCCATGCCAATTCAACTGGAACAATGGAATAAGTATGAGCCCCTTCCCATATCATTTGGCCCACCTATGGAATTTGCAATAATTTATGTCGATTACTCAAACAAATCATACTCTACAAGATTTTATAAGTTCCCATATTAATTAATATGGCACTTTTATTAATAATTATTAAAATATATTACCCATATGATTTTTTATTACTACTTTCAACAATAATAATTTTTTTTACTAAATCGTGGCTATACACTCACTTATATCAATATAAAGTGGTGTTAAAAAGTCCTGCATCATCTAAGCGCCTTATAGTTTTTGAGGTTTAACACAAGTTTTTTGTATATTTTCGCTAATTCATTTTAAGTTTGTGCTTGTAATTAGCATTATCGGTATACTTGCTAATGTTTTTTTTAATTACTAGCTCAAAATTCTACAGAAAAGATTAAAATAATCTGATTGAAGGGATTCCCCATAATCCGAGATAATAGGGCTTTTCATTCACAGTCATTTATTTCGAGCTTCTGTCATGTGTCATATAATATTAATTTGTCTACGTCATACGTTATTGGTATATACCAAGGATACAAACCAAAGACGTATGACGTAGATATATTAATATTATGTGACACATGACAGAAGCACAAATGACAATCGATGAAAAGCCCTATTATGAGGTGATTATTAAGTCTAACAATAAAACACTGAAAACGTTTGTTTTCTATACTTCCACAAAATTTATTACAACTAAGTGACTACAGCTGTTTCGGTAGAGCGCCTTTCTCAAGTGATTTAGTTTACTATGGGTTTGCCTTTAATTGAAGAGGTTGAGGAGTGGGAGCTGTTTGTCTCGAGTTGGTCATTCAGAATTATATCTGTATTTTTTAATTTATTAATTTCCATAGACTCTAATAAAGATAGCCTAAGGCCTTTATTTTGAATATGCAAAATTTGAAACTCTTCATTAAAAGAATGATTATGACCTAGAAGGTGAAGTGCGTATGTAGAAGTGTCTGTTTTTCTATTGTTGAAAGCCCTTTTGTGTTCTTCTATCCGTTTGTCAAAGGTTCTGCCAGTTTGACCGATGTAAGTTTTCGGACATCCACCACAAGTTAGTTTGTAGACACCACTCTGTAGTTGTTTTCTCTTTCGGCTCTTATTGTTCTTAATATATTTGCTTAAGTTGTTGTTAGTTCTGAAAGCTGGTGTTATTCCTTTCTTTTTTATGTATCTAGCTATTTTTGTTGTTATCTTGCCAGTATATGTGATAGAGCAGAAGGTACTGGGTTCTTTCTGTGGTGGTGGATAGACTAATTTCAGGGCTTTCTTATGGAGTTTCTGGTTTAAAATTTTATTAATTGTTTGTTCGTTATAGCCATTGTTTACTGCTATTTGTTTAATGATGTTCAGTTGTATTTCGAAGTTATTTTTTGACATGGGAATTTCTGTCAGTCTATGTATCATGCTATGGTAGGCTGCTAATTTGGGTTGTGTAGGATGGGATGATTAATTGTGTATAGTTGTGTCAGTATGGGAAGGTTTATAATATACGGAGAACTCATGTTTGTTTTGTAGTCTGGTAATTGCTACAGCTAGAAAGTTTATGGACTTATTCTGTTCTGTTTCTATTGTAAACTCAATATTACTATGAAGTGAATTAATGTGTGATAGAAATTGGTCAAGGCACTCTGCCGAAATAGCTGTAGTCAATTAGTTGTAATAAATTTTGTGGAAGTATAGAAAACAAACGTTTTCAGTGTTTTATTATTAGATAAAATGAACTTCCATCAAGTAACGGTCGAATCCATCGATTATTAAGTCGTTAAAGTACTATTAAATTGAATCTTAATGACAAATTTGCCACATATTTTGACTATATAAACACTGTAGTTACCCTAACACATTTATTCGCTCTTTGATTTTTGATAAAAAGGTCAAAATGTCATCCCAGACCAAACAAACTAAATTATCGAACGAAAAGTGTTTTGAAATTATTTTTCACCATAAAAACGACAAATCTAGTCGCGAAATAGCATCCGCAGTAAACTGTAATCAATCTACAGTAATTAGAGTCATAAAGAAGTATGCTGAACAAGGAAAAATCGACGACAGCCCGCGTCTTTGGTAAGGTGATGCAGGACTTTTTAACACCACTATATGTTTCATAATTACCTTAAAATTAGGGGTAGCTATAAAAATATCAAAACAATTGTCAATTAAACATTAAAAATGTATAAACATTTTCAATTTCGTTGCAACCCGAAAAGGCAGCAGCATTATATTCTAGTTCAATCAGAGAGTGCAGCAAGCATCTATACCGGTTTCGGGACTTTTTTGCCCCTCGTCAGTAGACACATATGCTCTTCTCTCTGACTGAACTGGGATACTCCGACGCGTGCAGTCTCGGATTGCAACTAACGAAATGGCTGGGATGCCGTAGCGACATCTGCTAAGAAACATACTAAGTTTTAAATCTAATAATACATAAAACGATATTAAAATATTCTACCTCCCATCACATTAAAAACAGTGGGAATCTTCTCTGGTAACAACCTCCAAGGCTTTTAAAAATTATAAGCCATACAGATGCCAAGACTACAGGAATATCAGGGAATTTTACAATTTGTAATTCACGTCCCATCTGCTCAGCGTGGTAAAAGCTCCAACGAGAGAGTTTCCTACGTACTCCAAATAGAGTAAATAAATTAAACATTAAAATAACATTACAAAAAATAATTGGTTAAAAGGGTCAAAAGATCATAAATATTGGGCACAGTCACGATGGGATGCAATACAATGGCGTGATGAGTCCAGGGGTATATGTCACCCCTTCTCGGGGACTCGGGGGTGAAAATTACTTTATTAAAAATAACCCCACAAATCAAGAGACGAACAAATTGTAAGCAAAATTTGTTATATAATGTTATTAAAATAAATCAATACTTTTTGAGTTATTAAAGATCAAATATTTTAATTTTTGTGAAAGAAAATGCATGCTTTAAAGCGATTTTTCATAAATAACTCAAAAACTGTAAGTTTTTACAAAAAAGTTTTCATCAATAAAATTGAAGCTAATAAAAAATATAATAAATTGCTTACTTGAAAAACCCTTTAATGTTAGTTTAAAGTAAGTTATTGGTAATTAAATGTATATTTTTTTCTGCGACTGTTCAAATCTAAGGATTCAAGCTTAAATAACGGGAAAGAGATGCATTTTATAACACTTAGGTACTAAATTCTTGTCAAAGTACTTAGAAATACCTATCAAAAATGAGCTCCAGAAAAAGTTGATAGCATCAAAATTTATACTTATAAAGTATACAGCTATAAAACTATATTACATTTAATCTTTCAAATACTTTATTTTTTTAGATCATATTTAAAATAATAACTCCAACAATACTCGATTGACGTAAAAAATGATAGATAACGAAATTTGAGTTTTATTTATTAGCAAAGATTTTACTTGTCTTTTGATTTATGTATGAATCAAAATAACGAAGATAGAAACGTTTAAGCCTAAATTTTACTAAGAGAACAATGTAACTGGAGCCCTTTAACCTATTATCCTAAAAAATAAAGTATTTGAAAGATTAAGCCGGTACTTTATGTCTCAGTTGACAGCCGGTTAGTTAACCGGAGTTTAATCGGGACCTCTTTAGGGTCTCTTGCGTTGTAATAAATGCAATTACAAGCATTATTATGATTATAAATAAGAATAATAAAATACTTATAATTGCATTTATTACAACGCAAGAGACCCTAAAGAGGTCATGATTAAACCCCGGTGAACTAACCGGCTGTTAATCGAGACATAAAGTATCGGGCCTAAATGTAATACAGTTTTATAGCTCTTGTAATTACCTTTCAAATAGGTGGATGTGCCTGATATCATAAAAATTAACAGAGTGATTCAAAAAAAAATTCATTTTTTTGTAAAAATTTTTGGAGTATAAATTTTGAGGCTATCAACTTTTTCTGGAGCTCATTTGATAGGTATTCTAAGTACTTTGACAAGTATTTAGTAAATGTTATAAAATGCATCTCTTTCCCGTTATTTAAGCTTGAATCCTTAGATTTGAATAGTCGCAGAAAAAACTATACATTTAATTACCTATAACTTACTTTAAATTTACATTAAAGGGTTTTTCAAGTCAGCAATTTATTATATTTTTTATTAGCTTCAATTTTAGCGATGAAAACTTTTTTGTAAAAACTTACAGTTTTTAAGTTATTTATGAAAAATCGCTTTAAAGCATGCATTTTCTTTCACAAAAATTAAAATATTTGATCTTTAATAACTCAAAAAGTATTGATTTATTTTAATAACATTATATAACAAATTTTGCTTAAAATTTGTCTCTCCCTCGATTTGTGGGGTTATTTTTAATAAAGTAATTTTCACCCCCGAGAAGGGGTGACATATACCCCAGGCTAAAACCGCAAGTTGTTGTTGTCAATTCGTGAAAATAAATGGAGATTTACCGAAATCGAAGGTCATAGTTGATTTTTACCTTCAGTGACTGCACTATAGAAAGAAAATGGCAATTCAATAATTGAGATGCGTATATTTTGCGAGATCATAAATTATTAAACGATATGTAGTCGCCAAATAATTAATTTAAATTATTTTAAATACAACTCTCTCTTAAGCCGGGAATATGGGATGGTTTTCTTGCGAACGGGTTGTAGCTCAATAATCGAAAGGCGCGTGATTTATAGAATATAAGCTATACGAAATAAACTACTATTAACTTTTTTGTAAAAACTTACAGTTTTTCAGTGATTTACGAAAAACCACTTCAAAACATGCATTTTTTTCACGAATAATTAAAATCTTTGATCTTTAATAACTTAAAAAGTATTGACTTATTTTAATAACTTTATATAATAAATTTTGCCTATAATTTGTTTTTTTATAGATTTGTGCAGTTATTTTTTATAAAATAATTTTCACCCCCGAGAAGGGGCGCTCTCCACCCTCAGGGTAAAGGCGCAAGGTGGTACCATGTCACCTTTGTTTCTTGAGGTATCCTCTAACCACTGACCAATTTTCGTGAAAATTGATGAAGGTTCACCGAAATTGAAGGTAATCGTTGATTTTTACCTTCAGTGACTGCACTATACAAAATAAATTGCAATCTACTGATCTAAATGCGCGTAATTTGAGAGCTTATAAATTATTAAGTGATATGTAGTCGCCAAAAAATTAATTTAATGCATTTTAAGTACAACTTTCTCTGGAAGATAGGGTGGTTTTCTTGCGAAGGGGTTGTAGCTCAATAATCGAAATGCACGTGATTTAATAGTTTATTCTTAGAGTATATAAGCTTTAGGAATTATATCCGCAATACAGTATATTTTAAGTTTTCTCAGCATTTTTCTCTTAAGTTAAATCAATTAAAGGGTTGTTTGGGGGTGAAGGGGATGAGCTCAAAAATCGAAACTATATAATTTCAAGAGCTCATAAATAGCTCGTAATTCTGCCGCAAAAACCGATTCAATATTCATATTCTTAAGTAGTGGGCCCCCCCCTCCCACTAAAGTATTAAATTCCTGCTCAGTGGAACGAGCTCAAAATTTTTAGTTTGCGGAATATGAAAGCTCATAAATAGCTCATAAATCAGGGCTATTTGTGTTTTAATTTTTGCAAGTGGGGGGGGGGCAGCTCAACACGGGTTTCATAATCACAATTCAGACATACCTACATAAAAATTTTAAAATAGAGGACTTTAGAATAATATTGTCAATATTTTTGAAATGCGTTTTGCCGACAAGCTTATTGGAGGATATATCACCTAATTACATGAAATTAACTTTAACTTGATAACACCTGTTAGATAAAATAATAGCATGTAATTTGTCTTTGCAAAGAGAAACAGATCCGATTCTGACAGTCAAATTCTCGCGATGAAAATGAAATAAAATCAAAATAATAATACGTAAGAAACTGAACATGCACGTTGTTTTTTGCCTTAAATTTGTGAAACACATGGAATAAATTATGGCATTAGAGACGCTCACAATCAGATATGTTGAGAAGAATAACTAACTGGACACCACTATGGCCCTGGTGTAGAGAAGGACCTAGAAGAAGATGGCTGGATGATGTAGAAGAAGACATAAGAGCAATTAATGTGAAAGACTGGAAAGTCCAGTGCAGGGACAGGAACGAATGGAAAAGAGTCACGAGAACAGCAAAGACACACAGCAAGCTATAAATGACAGCAGTAATCCACCTCACCCAAGAATAGGATTTTGAATGCCATGACGTTAGCTATAGTCCCTAGGGATTGTAACGCTTAATGAATGAATGAAAGAATAAAAATGTATAATATTTACCGCCATATATTGAAAATGTATGAAACATCGGCACGTCATAAATCTTTCTACAGGTATTAAGGAAGAGGCTTACTCTTCTTATAATAGGGAACTTGCATAAATTTTTAAATTCGAAAAAAATGTTATAAATCACAACAGAACATAATTTAAAATATGTATCAAAGATAAAAAAGTTTTGTTTGTCTTTCGTTTGGCCCCTAAAGACGATTAAAAATTCAAATTAAAACAGGTGGCAAAAAACGCGTCGTGACGTCACTGGGTTGTACATTTACATTTTTCCAATAAAGTAAACAGAATTTTAAATTAGACGTTATAAACGTCAGTAGAAAATACATTTATGTGACATTACAAGTGTTTTTGATCGTTCGAACTATTCATAGAAAATTTTTACTTTTACAAAATGGTTTTATTTTCAATAGTAAACATTCGTTCCTTTTCTTCAAAAACAGTATAAAAATCCAATTTTAACAACTGGTATATATTATTACAATGACATACGATAAATGTCATTAGAATATAAATATTTTTGACTTATTCCACGACGATGAGCTGGCCAAATACCCAAGTAGGTGGAGGCCAATAAACTAAAGAAGGAGAAGAAGAATATACCTAAATATAAGGTTGTGTCTAGGTATACGTTAACGTTTACGCAAATAAAAAAGTTAGAGTGTGAGTGATTTCTTATTTTTTATTTGTTTAGTGTTTGTTTTTAAATTAACTATGAAGTGTGGACAATTATTTAGTTCTTTTAACGGGTTTAAGAACATTTTAAAACAGTACGAAAAAGATAAGAGACTATAAATTAATATATATTTTTTTAGTTATAAATGAAATAGTACTACCGTCCAAGATTAAAATAAAAGGAAGACCTTAAGCTTTCACAATAATAATTAACTTGTTCTGAAGCTATTATCCTTGTGGAATTTTTGTAATCAACTATTCTAAATGAGAACTAAGCCACAATTTAACTAAAAAATTGATTTTATTAACGTTTCGACGTCTAAACCTGATGTCGTTGTCAAAATACAAAATATTATTAAATTAAACAAAAATGTTGTTGCTTAGTAAAAATTTTTTTCTAATAATTTATTTAATCTGAATAATTTTTGTATTTTGACAATGACATCCGATTTGGACGTCGAAACGTTAATAAAATAATTTTTTTAGTCAAATTGTGGCTTATTTTGCATTTAGAATAGTTGATTATAATAATTCACTTACATATAAAAATTATTTTAACAATATTTTGTACCTACATGTCATGTCAACTAAATACATATAATTATTTTGCTAACCTAAATATATACTTTTATATATATACATTGATTTATTACAATTAAGTTTGAAACATCTGAATAGTTCTGCTTCCCTTCCCTTAACAAATATTTTTCTATCAAATAAACACTAAACATATCAAAATAACATGTACTAAAATATATAGTCACTGCGCAAGCTAAATAATGACGTTACTGGCTTGATGAAGTTTAATTCGCGTCTACCTAACTTTTTTATTTGCGTACACGTTAGCGTGTACCTAGACACAGCGAAATATACCCACAATCAAAACTAATGCAAAACTATGTGACGTCACGGGCCGTTTGAACTATTTTATAGCGCCGAAGACTTTAAATATGTATTTCTAAGTTATTATGAGTTTTTGAAGAGAGAAATTTTGGAAATCTCATTTTTAAACAAAACTGAACATTATTACCTAATAAAAAAAATGTGCATGGTCCCTATTATAGGTAATAAAGTAGGTATGATTTGGTCAGTCGTACCAAAGTATATAGTTTGTCTAACCGGCTTAGCTCACGCTGGGTTAAGCATTAATAATGGCTTTAATTACAATGTAAGCCATTATTAATCAAAATTCAGAGTTGGCGCAATGATATGAAATGATTGTAATTTCGAGACGAATCTATTCATCTAGATTTTATTTTATTTGAATGACATTACCTTTTCCATAAGATGTAGGCGATGTCCTTTCTTTTGCTTTAAATAAATATGTACGTTTATTACCAAAGAACGGCAGTTCTCGCCAGTGGCGCACACCAACACCCTCTTACACGCGACACTATATATACACGAAATTTTCGATTTTCTAAATCTGACTGATTTGAAAGATGGGCCAAGTCCCATCTTTAAGTTCAGGAAAAGACTCACCCATTCATATGTCAACCATCCATTTTGGTCCAAGGGTGTGGATTTTACGGCCCTTTCTATTTAGGGTCTGTTTTTCGTTCTCGTCCCCAAAACTCCCAAAAACTTCAAAAATTTAAGTCCGACCTTTGCGGCTTCTAATAGTACTGATCATTACCTTTCCAACGTATGTCTAATTTTTAAAATCGGTTATCCCATTCAAACGTTACCGAGCTCAGAAGTATGACTCAATTTTTATTTAAAAAAAAGGGAAAATGTTTGTGGATATGTATGTATGTGTATTTAAAAGTTAAACCGATTTAAATTTTTTTTTCTGTGTTTGAAGGGGGGGTCTGGCCGATTCAGAACCGGTGTAGTTTGTGACTTTTGACCACCCATAAGCCAGCTAGAGGACTTGGTAGGTACAAAACGGCATATTTTTTGGGGGTATATATCTTCGGATCAAGAAGAGACATGAGAACCGCAAATACACCAAATCAAAAGTGTTGAGTTAAGCTTTCAAATGGTGTCTAAGCCGTCAGGATCAGACATACACATGGCTCAGTATACCCGAAAAACTGAAAAACTATACTTTGAAAATTTAGGTTTTTCGACAATTACTCAAAATTTCAACCTACGAATTGCGCCAATAACTGAGCGTTTGTAGAAGGACTCTAGACGAATCTAACGGTGTATACGTCATATCCGGGAAAATTCGAATTTTTAAGTTATAGGCTTCATAAGTATGATCAAATCTATTTCCTACGGGAAAAACGGTTTCTCAAGCTCAATAATTCCTGTAATAGCTTCAGTTATCATACTTGACCTTAGATCCATCGGATACTACTGGTAAATACGTTTCAAACTCATGTTTACTTATCAAAATCGGTTAAGCCTTTTAGAAGTAATTAAGCTACAAAAGTATAATGCAATTAACGATTATTCCCGAAATGGTTTATGTAGTTGTAGTGATTACGACGCTAAATTTGATCTGACAACGGGCAATCCGACTTCATTTACCGGTCATCTCAATATTTTTTTCAATCTATTTCGAATAGAAAAAAATCTAGTGCACATTCGATGGACACTAGATCATTTGGGACATAATGCAACAAAGGTGACCATTTATAAAGCTTAACGAGTAATAGAGGAACATTGCATTCAACTTCATACATTTAATTTATAAATAACTTTGAAAAACTCCTGATACAAGAATAAAAAACCGCTAAACGCCTTAAAAATGAGTGGCGCATACAATACTCCAGCTACAAAAGATCTGATATGAATATTACGTGGCGCGAAAATGTATTTTCATTTTGATGTAAAACAAAATTCTAGTTTTATTTTAAAAGATTTTTCCATAATATATTTGCTAAATTTGAAGTAAACGCGCCACAAAAGAGTTTTAAAATTCAAACTGTATCAAAGTTACTCTTTTGTGGCGCGTTTACTTGAAATTTAGAAAATATTATGGAAAAATCTTATAAAATAAAACTAGAATTTTGTTTTACATCAAAATGAAAATACATTTTCGCGCCACGTAATATTCATATCAGATCTTTTGTAGCTGGAATATTGTATGCGCCACTCATTTTTAAGGCGTTTAGCGGTTTTTTATTCTTGTTTATTATTACAACAAATAATTTATTAATTTTTCAAAATTGGATTTATTTATGTTAATGTAAAAGAACAATATCTTATTTTAATCAATGTTTGATAAAACATTAAAAGCACTTGAATGACATTGCGATTTTGAATTTAAAAATGTTGCACAAATTAATTACATTAATTATGGTCATTATCAGTAAAAAAAGAGACTCATTTCCAAATATCTCCCTAACCACTGGTAAAGCCAGAATTTAGGTGATAGTTCATTAAAATTTTACATTTAGGTTGCATTTCTTAGAGGAGTCAATTTTATTTTTTTAATGTGTAGGGGGTTCAGTAGAAGCTTAGGTTCAAGTTTTTGGGGTCGCCACCCTTGTCCCCCGGCCGCCATATTGGAAAAAGGGGTGCAAAGGGTTTTCGCGCTGTATCTTCTAAACTAGCAATCCTACAGAAAATTTAATTACACATAAAATGTAGCAAATTAAATTTTCTACAATTGTATATTTATTACTTTTTATCGTCAAGTGACCAACAAAAAAGTTATAAATAAAAATATGAGAAAATTTTGTAAGAAGTTTCCTTTTGGAGGTTATAACTTTTTTTCCGTTCATTTTACAATAAAATAACATCATAGCGATTTTGTAGAGGATTTTTCAATGAACACTTTTCGCTATAAAGTTGTTTAATTTTATTTATTATCTAGGTTTTACAGCGCTCCAATCTTGACCAGATTCTCGAATTCTCATAGAAATACAATAAAAAAAATACTTTTCTATCTATATATTAGTCGAGCGGCTGCAATCTTTATGCCGACCACGAAAATCAAATTTAAGGTGAATCACCAATTTTGGTCTATTTTTATGTTTTCGAGGTCGCTGAATCCGAATATGAAGTTTATTTTTATCTAGATTTGGTGGAACATGTTCAAAAATCAAATTTTATACAAAAATGCCGAAAATCAATTTTGATGATTTTCAAATTTCCCTCGCTGTATCTTTGGTCGCTGTAAATATTTCCTGTTGAAAATTTTACTGTTTAATCTCTGAAGTATGTAGATAACAATGGGATTTGTTCTAAATATTTAAACATATTAAAAAAGGAGTTGTTAGTTTTTAAACATTTTGTCATCATATTTCGTTAGTTTCATGTTTACTTAAAACAGTTGAGTGACAAACTTTTTAGTTTATAATTTTAACCAACACAACAATAAAATATAATTCATGAAGAAGTTTTTTGGAAAATTTTAAGTCAAAATATACAATAGGAAAAGTTATGTTACTTCATAAACAAGCGGCACACCCCAAAAAACGCTTATATCTCGAGATCCTGACCACGGTGTGGTGAATGGCTAATTTTGATCATACTTTATGATTTTGATAACAAAAATTCGTTTTTTGCTCTTCTTAAGAATATTGCAATATGCGGTTGCGTCATTCTTCTTCTGAACCGGCGAATTTGTCCTCAAAAAACTTCTTGGGCCGTTTCTATATATGCTTCGGGTTATAAGTTTTAT
This sequence comes from Diabrotica virgifera virgifera, assembly GCF_917563875.1. NCBI lineage: Eukaryota > Metazoa > Arthropoda > Insecta > Coleoptera > Chrysomelidae > Diabrotica > Diabrotica virgifera. The sequence goes on from NC_065447.1 coordinate 64,276,945, forward strand.
AGTGGGGAAAAAGGTCAAAAACAGATTAATAATAGCATAGGAATGTTAAAATCATAATAATTTGTATGAATAAAAAATATATACAGATAGAAAAGTAAGCATAACTTTTGTTTTTATTATATCCCTATGAGCATTCGAGAATCTGATCAAGTTTGGAGCGCTGTAACACCTATATAAATAAATAGAAGTAAACAAATTTATAGTGGAAATTATTCGCTGAAAAACCCTCTACAAAATTGCTATAATGTTATTTTATTTTAAAATGAACTGAAAAAAAGTTATACCTCCAAAAGGAATCTTGTTAAAAATTTTTTACATATTTTTGTTTATATCTTTTTTGTTGGTCACTTGACGATAAAAAGTAATAGAAATAAAATTGTAGAAAATTTAATTTGCTACATTTTATGTTTAATTAGATTTTCCGTAGGGTTGGTAGTTTACGAGATATAGCGCGAAACCCCTTTGCACACCATTTCCAAGATGGCGGCAGGGGGACAAGGGTGGCGACCCCAAAAACTTGAACTTAAGCTTCTACTGATCCCCCCTACACATTAAAGAAATAAAATTGACTCCTCTAACAAATGCAAGGTACGGCTTAAAAAATGTAACATTTTAATGGAGTATGTTAATTAAAAAGTTATAAATTAAAAAAAAATCTTCTGGTCGCGAAAAAATTTAGTTCGGTACTGTTTAATGTCCCGGTCATGAGTAAACAGATGAAAAATATCTTACGGTAAAGTTCACGTTAGTTTAGTGGCACAGTTTATATTATTTTCAACAGGAGGCAGTTAGTCGCCATAACATCTGTGCGTTTGTGATGGTTTGTCTAAAAAGAAGCTATGCACGCCGCCACGCGTTTTTCCTCGTCATAAAAAACGAGAAAATCCTCATAAAACTGGTAACATTATTTTAAGTGCCTCTTTGATTTAAGAGCTTCTGGTAACTGGTAACAGTTATAGAGGAACTCGAGATTTTTATACAAAACAAAGTAAAGAATTGACGTATCAATTCTCAAATGACAGAAAAAAAAAACAATTCTTTTATATTATATCTATTATTATAAGATGAAGACCTACACTAGACCGATTGATACAACTATTATACAGTGAGGACGTTTAGGTTGGAATAAATTCATTTTCTCGAGAATGGGCAATTTTGGAAATAAATCCCGAAACAGGTCGATTTTTATGTTTACATTAAAAATTTTTGGCATAATTAATTATTTTTTATATGAGAATAGGCGTGCGGAGTGTGCTAGCTCATTGGAAAGGTTGTTCAATTCTCTATTCAATAATATACACATTAATACAATTAATTATACAAAGACAATTAATACAATTATTTATATTTAAGATCGTCTGACTGACGGTCTTAGTCATAGCCCGAAATAAATTAAAGTTTCGGCCTTTGATTAGTCAATCCTAGGAGAGACTAAGTCGGTCAGGCAAAGGTCGAAATTTAATTTTATGAAATCGGGGTTTGACTAGTCAAACCCCGATCAGCAATTAAAATGTCGTAATTTGTTAGATTAGGTTTAACAAAACGCAATTTTTTAATTTTAATGTTTATTATTTATGTATTTTCGTAATTAAAATAAAAAAATTAGTGTTTATTCTCACATGTTGAGGCATTATGGCATTTAGAGTTGCACAATGTGTTAGACCTTTTACACTTACATAATTTTGAAGAGCATTTCTTATTGCTGTAGCATTTTGTAAAACCTTGTCCTCCAAATTTAGAATCTTTTATAGTAATTTCTCTTAGAGATAGCTTAACGTCTGGAACATCTTCCAAATTAAGAAAATTGTCTTTGCATTCTCTTATTTTATTTCTTGAAAAAAATGTGTTTACTGTTTCGTATTTCGTACCAACCCTATATAAACCGTCAATTGTTTTATCTTGTATGATACCCAAAATATTTCGAGCATCTCCTTTGACTCTATCAAAGCTGGGGAAATTGAAGGACATTTTTTTTCACTTAATTGTTTCATAGCATTAGCCTGGGCATGAAGACCTTTAATTGTCTTTCCTTTATTTATTTTAATCTCCTTTGTCTGTGAACAATGCATACATGTAACTTTTCTTTCAAAACCTTCATAGTATGCACCAAGTGTGCTGTCAGTGCACACAACATGTACCACCTGATTGTTTGTACCACCAAACTAATCTGAATTGTTTGACAATTTTCTTCCTCTCCTAGTGACGACGGTCCAGGTGCTCCGTTAGTGTTATGGTGATCCTTAGTTTTTCTCCGATTGCAATATCTTATTTCACAGTTGACGATGACACTCCCATTCCATCTGTTTGTGCTAAAATAAAATTCATATACTTAGCCAAACAGAGTAGGAAAGATAGAAGAATTTTGAAAGAATTTTAAGGAAGATTTAGAAGAAACAAAGAATTTTGACAGATTCAGAGTAGGAAACGTACACAAACACAAAATTTCCTACCTCACAATATTAACAGTTCAAATAAAGTTTCATTAAAATAAGAAGAATTATTGGAAATATTGGGAGTATATACTAAACTCATACAATTCTGTGGAATCAATTTCCTCAAAATAATTTTTGTTTTGTGTAAAAAATTTAATAATATTTTTAAATATTAAATTATAAATAATTTGGAGGAATAAGCAATGCTCTTCAAAATTATGTAATTGTAAAAGGTCTAACGTATTGAGCAACTCTAAATGCCATAATGCTTCAACATGTGAGAATAAACACTTATTTTTTTTATTTTAATTACGACAATATAAAAATATTAAACATTAAAATTAAAAAATGGCGTTTTATTAAACGACAATATTTATTTATTAACAAATTACGACATTTTAATAGCTGATCGGGGTTTGACTAGTCAAACTCCGATTTCATAAAACTAAATTTCGACCTTTGCCTGACCAACTTAGTCTCTCCTAGGATTGACTAGTCAAAGGCCGAAACTGTAATTTATTTCGGGCTTTGACTAAGACCGTCAGTCAGACCAGAGGATTGCCTAGTCAAACCTAGGAGTGCCTGAAATTCGGGCTTTGACTGTAACATATAGGGTATTATTAGTGTTTAATGGAATTCCCATTCCTTCACATTTCCTTTTCAATCCCTTCAATGCCTGTTATATCATCAAGCTATATTTCAACTTTACAACTACTTGAGGGGCACAGGGGGGGCATGGAATAGTAATGATGATAAGCGTATAGAGCGCAAAGTACATCCGAAAGGGGGGATTATAACCCCAAAATCCCCCGGTTACGCCAGTGGAATCTTTTAAAAAGTATTGGCGAGATGCAACAATCTTATTTTATACGTTTGGTTACCTTGATATTTTTTGAGAGTTTATTCTCTATTTTTACTGGAATCTATGTGTTAGTATACAATTCTTTAATTGCCTTTATAATGTTGTACATATGTTAATATTGCCAAATTCTAAGGCTTCCCAGGGCGGTATACGGGGGACACTATCGTAAGCTTTTTTCTTGTTGACGCACGTATAGTAAATGTACCTCTTGGTTCCCTGGCGGTCTTCTTTTCTATTAGTTGGGTAATGCAAAATAGGTGGTCCATCACCGATCTTCCGGTTTTAAAACCCCTTGCTCTTCTGCATTAAAAATAAATAAAAATATTTATTTTGTAATATAAGATGTTCAACTCATTTTGTATATTATAATGATTATGCATTTTACTATCTAAAATAATTATCTTTATCATAAGGGTTACACGAATTCCTGTTTTATATCAACGATCTTAATGTAGTAGGTCTTTTTAAATATTTTCAAAATATATTTGCTACTGGGTGTTTAGTTTTAAGTACATTAGTATGTATCTAAACTGTGTTATTTGACATATTTATTGTAAGTGCGCGAGTTTATAATATTTATAACCATTGTCTATATAAAACAAATTTTATATAATCTAAAAACTAGAGACCTTACTTCGCTTATGAACTCTGACTCGTTTGAACATGCCATAATAGATTTCAAATGCAAATGAAAATATCCACAAAGTTTCACTATTATGATCACAATAACAAATTACATCACGTGTTGAAACAATCAAACGAACTAATATGTTTATTTGTGCAAAAATTCCGTTGAACTGTTAACAACTATAGCTATTTTACTTATTTAAGATAACAGTTATCTTTATCTTATCCGTCATTGTCAATTATATTTTGTTTATAATTATTGTATCAGGTAGTCGCAAGGTAACGTTTAGATAACCGAAAACATCCGTTATTCGTTATAACAAGGAATCATTTGAGCGCTTGTAGACTTGTATACGCTGTGAGCTCGTAGGTAGAGGGGATAATTAAAAATTCGCGAGCGCCAGTAGTGACAAGTTTGTAAACCTTTACTGGAAATTTGCTTTTTGACGTTCTGCATTAAGAGTTGCATATTATAGCTTTTAAATGTCTCACGAAAGTTGTTGTATTAAAGAGTGTCGAAATACTGGTTACAATAGTTACTGTGTATTCTACAACTTTCCTGTCGCTAAGCATAAGGTGATTCAACGTCAAAAATGGATTGATGCAATTAGAAAAAAGTAAGTAAACACAATTTTAATTTTAAAACGGTAGAAAAATTTGAGCTAAAGGATCAGTTAGCACACTCTCGAATTTTGATGGTTTCAATTTTACAATCCAATCCTGAAACAAAATTTGAATGTGTGAAGATAACGACCAATCACAGCAAACGTAGGATGCCGTTAACTGTCATTCATAAGTTAATATTTAAGAAGTATTATACTATAATTATATTAAATTATTATACTTTTTTGCAGAATAAATTTTTTCTAATATTAGTTGTCAACATAAACGTCAAAACAATAAGCAAAATCTTAAAAATAATCATAATGAATAATAAATTCTGTACTTACTGCTATTAATTATCGATTACAATCCAATTACTTCTTTACGTTGTAAATATTACACGATAAGAATTAAATAATAAGTTTGAAACAACTATTATTTGCTTTTCTACTGTCCTCTTTAAAATTCCGGCCGAAATAGGAACACTAGTCAACCGTTAGATGGCGATAGCAGCCATACCAGCGAAACTCACAGAGTATAGGCAACACTTTTTTCTTTCCAGAAAATTTCCGGTAAAAGTTATACTAGTAATCCTGTAGGTAGGTGGCGATACCAGCGAAGCTCGGAGCGGATACGCTCTGAGCTTCGCTGGTGTCGCTCCTAGCGGATTACTAATGCAACTTTCACCGGTAATTTTTAAATTTATTATTGAATTGTTATCGCTTAATATTTACAACGCAAAAAAGTAATTAAATTGTAATCGATTTTTTTTAGATTGTGCTAATCATTTTAACGTTCTATTAATGAAATATTAATTTCTTACTTCGGATACTTTCACAATTATCGTGTAGATGGCGCTTATATTAATTTATAATTACATATTATGAAATATTAAAAAAACTTAAATTCAGTATTTAATTAAGGTAAAAATATACACCACAGCTTTGACCAACTAATATTATTTCCTATTAATGTTTTTAATTTCAATGTTTTAAATTAATAACTTTGACATTTATGTCAAATTTCCAGTAAAAGCTTACAGACTTGTCACTACTGGCGCATGCGAATTTTTTATTATGCCCTCTACCTACGAGCTCATAGCGTATACACATAGACAATCTATGTGATTAACATCAGCTTCAAATAATAATAATATATATGCAATGATTATGCATTTATGCCACCCTCACTTTCAGAATTCAGTTATTGTCATTTTTTTATGTTCTATGTGACTAAATAATAACAGCTCAATTTTAGCCCAATACCCTTTATGTTCTATGTGACTTAATAATAACAGCTCAATTTTAGCCCAATACCCCTCTCAACCATCACCAAAAACGTCATTTTTTCGTTTTTAAATTTTTTTGGTGAATTGCAATTAATTTAAAAATTTCAAAAAATTCACACGCATAGTTGAGGCTTTTACAAAACTTGCCTATTTTTGATAGACCCGTATACCTATTGAGTATAAGCATGACCTAAACATGCATTTTTTTTTCGAAAGAACCGTATAACTTTTTTATAAGATGGATGCAGGCTATTTTTGTTATTTTGTGTATTTTAGCAAAAAATATATTTCTAATTTCCAGATTTTTCCGTACGGTTCGCCACCTTCAAAAACCCGAAAAAGGAGTTTTGGGGACTTCTCCATTTTATAGACTTCAAAATAGATCAATCAAGATTTTTTTATAATAATTTGCAGTAAATGAGTCCTTTACGACAGTCAAAAATTGAACCAAATTATCTTTAAGACCCCAAAAAAAAACATATTTTCCGAAAATCGGTCAGGAACTTTTTGGCAACAATTTTGAAAGAAACGTTCGATATTTCCTTATACTTAGCCGTTGCTGGAAACGAAAAATAACGAAAGGAATAGTTATTTTCCTAACTAGTGCCATTGATTATAGACACGGAATTTTTCCCGGAATATTTCCGTATCTATAATCAATGCTAGTGAGGAAAGTGATACTTTCACGCACGAGACTGCCGTTAACCTGAACAATATTTTTTCTAGGGCCGCACGTTTGAAAAAAAGCCACAAAAAATAAAGTTATATCAATTTTTATTTAGAAGTGAAAAAATACAAATTAATTCTTTGACAAGGTTGTCAAAACCAAACTTTCAATATAATGGGTTACCACGACGACGATATTGGTTTCCATGACGACGATTCAAAACCATTGTAATTGTCTACTGATCTGACTTTTAAATATTATGTCAAAATAATTTTATTTCATCGAATTATCAGTAGTAATTGCACAAGAGCTCTGAAATTATTGAATTTTTCCCGAGTGACACTTTGACAGTTTTAATTTCACGAGCCGAAGGCGAGTGAAATTATGTCAAAGTGTCACGAGAGCAAAAATTCTATATTAATTTCAGAGGTCGAGTGCAATTTGTTGCGATTATTTCATGAATAAAACTGTTCAAAACCAAAATTTTATTGTAATTTATTTATGTAAGTACCATTAAACACACAGTTTTTATAAATATTTGACGATTGAAAGTCATCACTTTTATAATTTTTAAAACATTAATTGTCATTAATATCACTGAATGTATTTTTTCGTAGCAACGAAGGGCATCTGACGTAATATACTTAACGACGGGAGATTATCAAAAATTATCGATTTAATTCAGATTTCTGTAGCTTTCTATTGGTCAGAATCTCCTATGAATGAAATAATCAGTAGTAATTGCACAAGAGCTCTAAAATTATTGAATTTTTCCCGAGTGTCACTTTGGCAGTTTTAATTTATGTCAAAGTGTCACGAGGGCAAAAATTCTATATTAATTTTAGAGTTCGAGTGCAATTTGTTGCGATTATTTCATGAATAAAACTGTTCAAAACCAAAATTTTATTGTAATTTATATATGTAAGTACCAATTAGTGCAATTAAACACACAGTTGTTATAAATATGTATTTGACGGTTGAAAGTCATCACTTTTATAATTTTTAAAACATTTGTCATTAATGTCACTGAATGTATTTTTTCGTAGCAACGAAGGGCATCTGACGTAATATACTTAACGACGGGAGATTATCAAAAATTATCGATTTAATTAAGATTTCTGAACACAATAAGATAAATTTGAAATACATTAGTAAATAGTATCTAAATATTAGTTTATTGCATGTATTATAATATATTATAATGCCATATTACAAGGTATTTTACTTTCCCGAACGCCGTGCGGGAAAATTTACTTTCACGCTGTGCGGGAAAGTGCAACTTTCGGAAATGAAATGCGTGCGTGAAGGTGGCTCTTTTAGCACGACCGTAGAAAAATATTTTTTCCTTATAGTAGATTCAGAACAAAGGACCCCGCAGAAACCTTATGGGACATGGCTTTCTGTCAAATGATCTGAAATTTTGGGTTCTGGTAGTCCCTGATGTGTAGAACAACAGACTCAATGGGCGCGTAGCTCCAAAAAATCATGGTTTTAAGATATAAGCCTCTGAAGTTATAGGTACAGTGAGGATGTTCGAGTTGGAATAAAATCATTTTCTCCAGAATGGGCGACTCTGGAGATAAATTACGAATCAGTTCGATTTTTATTTTTAAATTAAAATTTTTCGGCATATTTATTATACTAGTGACGTCATCCATCTGGGCGTGATGAAGCAATCAATGATTTTTTAAATACGAATAGGGGTCGTGTGATAGCTCGTTTGAAAGGTTTTAAATTATCTATTCACTGATATAAACGTTAACATAATTATTTATACAGGGTGCCCAAAATATTTTTTTAATTAAATTAATTGAGGCAAAAAGAAGAATGTATATAATTTATTTAATTCAAAATAAATTTTACTGGTGTCCGAAAACAGGATAATATTATGCCGAAAAATTATAATTTAAAAGTAAAAATCGACCTGATTCGTAATTTATCTCCAGAGTCGCCCATTCTCGAGAAAATAATTTATTCCAACTCAAACGTCCTCATTCTACCTATAACCTCAGAGGCTTATATCTTAAAACCATGATTTTTTTGGGCTACGTGCCCATCGAGCCATTTGTTCCGTACATCAAGGACTACCAGAACCCAAAGTTTCAGAGCATTTGACAGAGAGCCATTTCCCATAAGGTTTCTACGGGGTCCTTTATTAAAGAACAACTTTATTATCAATATTCGCCCACAAAGTTGAAGATTTCATCTTGGAACCAAGCTCCAAGAAGTATGCCATTATAACATTTTCTGAGAAAACTTGCATTTTTATTGTTACGATAGACCATGAAACAGTTGTATGAATAGTTATATTTGTCTCTGGATTTTGTTGGCAGTCAATCTAATGAAGCATTATTCACTACTTCCATCAGCTCTGGAGGGGTACCAGGAACATTACTCATGATTAAATTAGGTAATTTTGCTTTTTAAAATGATTCCAATCACAGAAAACACCAAAAATACTGCCAAAAATAAGCAAATGCGTGAAATCTGACAATTCAATATTTTTGTTTCTAGTTACAAAACCTGTATTTGGTGGCATCACGAATATTTGAGTCAAAATAATATTGTCTATTTGAAAATTTTAACATGTTTATTTTAATATAATTTAAATGTTCGATTTTCGGAAAAACATATGTATACCTTGTAGGAAAAGTCACATTCTTGGACTCTGTTTTGCCTTGTCTCGGCTTGCGCCTCGACGGCAATCTTTACATCGTCCGGGAATGTTAAGCTTTTCCTACTAGGTACACAATGTACTATTTTTTAAAATCTGCAAACACTTGCAAAACTTTTAAAAACCTTGATTTTGGGTGTAAATAAAATTAAGGTCATCAATTCTAATTATTGTAGTTAAGATTAGGTAAATAGAAGATATACTTCGGCTACATAATTGGAGGACCTAAATACCATCCTCTTCGCCTTATAATATAAGGAAAAGTGGACCGAAACAGATGGATTGGACGAAAGAAACTTTTATGGCTGCGTCTGCGTAATATTAGACAATAGTGTGGTCCCACAGGTTCCACAGTAGAAGACACAGAATTCCACAGAATTATTTCGCGCAGCAGCTGATGGGAATGGGTTTCAGGAAATTTTAAAGATGATGAAGGCCAATGTCTTAATACAAACACGGCACCTACAGAAGAAACAAAAGATGAAAGACAGAAGAACCCTGAGAAAGATTTTAAATAATACGAAACGTCCAATGACAATTTTAAATCAATATTCGGGTCTTTTGTTGATAACCCACTAGTCTACCACATCAGTAATGAAAACTACATACCAAGTTTTGAAAATCCAATAAATCATATTAAAAAAAAATAACTTCAAAACTTTCACAAGGATATTAGCCATTTGATAATTCTGATATCGGTAATATATTATGTATCATTAACGTTTTGATTTATTAATTGCAAAAAACCAACGAACAGACTATAATAACTATTTCAATAATAATTGCAAACCCAACAACTAACTTCTCACGAAATTAAAAGAACTATTAAAATATTGCTGTGGGATAATATCATAGATTGATCTTCCCAACCAACCAGTATGGTTAATTAAAACAAACACACCACCTATATGAGAATATCCCTTATATGGGGGTACGTCAATTATACAGTCACATAAACGAAAAATAAATTTTCCCACTGAGGGAATAGGAAGTCATCCATCCCACTCGGAAACAGCATTCTTTTGTTTTCACATGAGTTTAAGAACCTTGTTATGATTTAAACCGGAGAAATAAACATACCTGCTCACAGGCCTGTCAATAAACAATAAGAGGAAAGAGTTGATAAAATAAGTCAGACCGGATAAATGTGTCCCAGTGTAATTTTTTTACAAAATATGTATATTATCTTTATTTAACACCTAGAGTGCTAAAATACCAAATCCCACGAGTTAAAAAATGCGGACATCAATTTTAAAATTAAAAGAGCTTATTTTTAGAGGGTACCTATACACAACAAAAATACAGGTCATAAATTAAATCACATATTCTGGGACCAAAAATAGTTCGATTGAACCTAACTTACCTTAGTACAAAGTGTTCTCATAAAAAGTTATAGCCCCTTGAAGTTACAAAATAAAAATCGATTTTTTCCTATATATTGAAAACTATTAGATATTTTTTATTGAAAATGGACATGTGGCATTCATATGGCAGGAACATCTTAAAAAAATAAAAGTGAAATTTGTGCACCCATAAAAATGTTATGGATGTTTTATTCCCTTAGACCCCCCCCCCCAAATATTTGTGTACGTTCCAATTAGATTATTATTGTGGTACCATTAGTTAATTGTTTTTAAAACTTTTTGTCTCTTTGTAATTTTTCGAGAAGTCAGTTTTTATCGAATTCTGAACATTTGTAAAATCCACACAAATTTTTACATGGTACATAAGGTTATAAAGACCTGGTAATAATATGAAAAAATTGCGAATTTATATTTTTTACGTACACTTCCCGTCATAAAAAACTGGTACACTTTTTTTCCCAATGTAAACCTGTGTTCAGACTGGATGCAGTAGTTCGTGAATTATTTCGTTGTTGCCATAACAGATAACGGAATTGCACTAAATCTGAATACAAAAAAATGACGTTTAAAAATGTATAAAGCTTTTAGATAGGTATTATTTTTAGACCAATTTAGGTCTATACCAATAGACCATCATTGAAGAAACCTAGGAAAGCTTGGACGAAGATGAAAATTTATAACTAAATTTATTTCTCAGTGCCCAGAAGATTACAGAAGGGGAAGGGATTAATATAATAATGGAGCTATGACAAAATATTAATATTTCAGCAGTTTCGAATTGTAATTCATATATGTATTTAAGTTCCACACTTGTTCACTGTAAAAGTTATTCATATTGTATTAATTTCAAATCAATTTTTTTATTTTTCCCGTATGTTTATTCTAGTATTCCACAACTCAATAGAGTTTCGTATTTACAGTACAATTTACGAGAAACCAATCACGCTTCTCGATTTTAATTTAAACATGATAATTTAAAGTTATGTCTAGATTTAATAACTATCATTATTTTATAATTGAAATATTTTCATAAATTATAATAAAACACGAATCAATGTATGGGTACTTAATTGAGATGACTGGCAACGTTACCCTAGAAATTAGAATGACACATTTGACAAGATCAACTTACACAACTTGAAAAACGCGATTTTCGGTTATAAGAGTTGTACCAGTTTTATTTGACGCGAAGTGTACCTATATTTTTAAACATAATAATATCTCGATAAAAAATCGTTTATCGAAAAAATACTAAGAGGCAAAAAAGTTTTAAAAACACTGTTTTTAAATAATGGTACCACAATAATAATTTAATTGGAACGTACAAATATTTGGGGCGTTTAAGGGAACAAAACCCCCATAAAATGTGTATGTAAACATATTAAAAAAGAAGCCGCATCTCGATAAAAACTGGTTTATTGAAAAAATCGAAAAAAAAAGAGGCAAAAAGTTTTCAAAACATTGTGTTTAACTAATGGTACTGCAGTAATAATTTAATTGGAACGTACACAAAAGTTTAAGGGGTTTAAGGGAACAAAACCCCAAAAAATTTTTATGGGGTGTACAAATTTCGCTGTGATTATTTTTTTGAGATATCCCTATCATAAAAATACCACATGTCCATTTTCAAGAAAAAATCTCTAATACATAGTTTTCGATACATTGAAAAAAAAAACAATTTTCATGTTGTAAATTCAAAGGGCTGTAACTCTTTTTATGTGCACATTTGTACTAAGGTAAATTAGGTTGAATCCAACTATTTTTAGTCCCAGAATATGTGATTTAATTTATGACCTGCATTTTTGTCACATCCTGTAGATAAGGGCATTCCGAACAAAAAAAAAACACCAAAATAATTCGATTCTCAAATACAGCACCTAGAGGCAAAAAGTCTACAATAGAAAAATTGGTGGAATGAAGCGTTTATTTGAAAAACAACACATGTCCATTTTTCGCAAATTCGACTTTATGTATTCTTCTCATAGAATAGTACATTGTTTACCGGGTAGGAAAAGCTTAACATTCCTGGACGACTGTGAAGATTGCTAAGTCGAGGCGCAAGCCGAGACTTAGCAACACAGAGTCCAGGAATGTGGCTTTTCCTACGAGGTAAACATACTATTTTTCCGCAAATCGTTTAAAATTCGACAGATATTGATTGATTTAAAAAAAACGCGATAATTTTATTCCCAAATAAATGGTGCTTTGAAATTCCTAATAAAATTACTTGGGTTACTATGGAAACGTATTGAGGTTGAATTGTCAAACTTGACGCTTATAAATTTAATTGCTGGTGTTCTCGAAAGTAAAATGATAAGTGATGATGAAATTTCCATTCCTGGGACTCCTCCAGAGCTGGTTGAGGCAGTGAATACTGCTTCATTAGAATTATTGCCAAAGAAATCAAGAGAAAAGTACGAAAATGCATACAGACGTTTTATGGATTATCGCATGAGTAAAAATACGAGTTCTTTCTCAGAAAATGTTGTAATGGCATACTTCCTAGACCTTTGTTTAAAGATGAAATCTTCAACATTATGGGCCAATTATTCAATGCTGAAGTCAACCCTTGCACTTAAACACAATGTAGATATATCTACATACTCAAAACTTCGTTCTTTATTGAAACGGCAAGCTCAAGGTTATAGGGCAAAGAAATCTAAGATTTTAACGAAGGAAGAAATTGAAAAATTTATCCAGGAAGCTCCAGATAAAGAAAATTTAATGATTAAGGTAATTTACAAGGTTTTAATAGCAATGTGTTTTCTATCATTTATGTAGAACACTAACAACTGTACGGAAATATCATTTCCTTACAGTAAGGAAATGACATTTCCTTACACTAAGGAAGTCCTGACTTTTTCTTCAAGAAATTTTGACAGGAATGTCAAAATTTCCTGGCGATTTGCGGAAATAGTAGTTTTTTTTATCCATCTGACACATTCAGTTGTGTAGAAATCTCAGATGTCCGGAGTAAACTACATAGAACATTTGGATAGTATTAGAAAAACAACAGATGCCTTTGAAGCTTTTCTTGATTTGCCAAAATTTTAATTTTTGTACAAGTATTGTTTTTCAAATAAACGCTTTAATTGCATTTACAGTGCATGAAATGCATCCAAAAGTGCATAAATATGTCAAAATCGGTAATTTAAGGGCCAGATTTTGTTACTCGCAGGTTTTTGGGGTTGCTTAACATGAATACGCCATTCGAACCGATCCCTCGGAGCACGTCATCTATAGTTTCAAGGGGTTTCGGCACTAAATTGATACAAACCGATTACTCGTAGGTTTTTGGGGTCGCTGAACATGAATACGCCATCAGTACGGACCCCCGGACCCGGAGTACCTGGTGGCCAGAGTCACTGCTAAGGCACGCCATCTTCTGGAGTTTCTAAGGTTTGCGGCACTAAATTGTTGTAAACAGATTACTATTTTTGCTATTTTTCTTATACCCCTGAGTCTGTTTGCATCAATTTAGTGTCCAAAAGCCCCAAAACTCCATAAGATAACGTGTTCCGGGGATCCTCAATATGTTATTGACTTACTAATATGTAGTGGTATTTTCTCTCTAATGGTATTTTCTTTCTTTCTCTCTTTCTAATTTTGCAAAGAAATTTGCGACGCAATTGCATGTACTTCTTTCAGGACTAGACTTAAATCTTTGCATTGGCCTATGTTCATTTGCCTATGCGTATTTTCAGGAAAATTATGAATATAAGGGAATATATCAAAAATACGGATCATTGTAATAAATTCTTCATGAGAAGATCTATTGAGGGGAAGGGTACAAGAAAAGAACATGTTTACCAGAATAATGTTACCAGAAGGTTGGTCGCAATAAAGTTTTGTTTTTGATATTATTTAATAATTATTTTATTAAAGCAAAACTTTCGCTTGTCTTAATTGATAAATTATTAGGACTTTTAGGAGGTTTGATCAACCCTTTTTACTGTCTGCTTCTTTGTAAGCTAGAGACGAATTTTTAACAAGATAATCAGTTATCCTTATTGAAACAAGAAGTTGTTCAACAGTGTTGAACACTTTTTAAAAACCAAATTAGGCACTTCTTAGTTGCGAAGAAATCAATTAAAGTTGGCAACACCGTTATCAAAAGAGTTTGACCGGCAGGCTGGTTGGCTCGTTCAGCTGCACTCCCTCGCATGGCACACGCGATTATCGTAAAAATAGTATCGGCGGCCCCTGGCTGGAAATCATTAGATGCATACAAAACATATTACACATACGATCATACAGACACCAACACACATGCCATAAGACATGTCAGTTTCTGTTTACTTCGTGCAGATTCGAAAAACACAATGTTTAAAGGTATTCCGATGATTAAAAGATTCAAGGACAACGTTGCCAATTGATTTCGACTGGATTAGGCCAGGTGCCAAGAAAAATTGTACGACTCAATGAGAATATGTACAAAATAGTGTCACGTGATCTGGAGCATTAAAAAATAGTAATCTACAAGGTAATGAAAACATTGGGGAGGTTAAACCGTGTTAACATAAATAAAAATAATTACATACATGTTATTACCTTCTTCATGCTTTCTTGAAGCATTTATTTAATGCTTCCATACATCTAAATATCTTCGTTGTGGTTGTGATCATTGGTTCATTGCTGGTTTATTGCTGAACATAGACCTCCTTTAAGTTTCTCCATATCTCCCTGTCTTGAGCTACCATCATCCAGTTCCCGGCAGTCCTCTTTACAACGTCACTTCAACGCGTTGATGGTCGACCTCTGCTCCATTTGTCCCCCCATTTACAATAATCTTCTAGTCCGCCTGTCGTACGGTGTTCTTGGATTTATGTTATTATATATGTCTTGGATTTTTATTCTTTGCCTGATGGTATTATTTGGTATTCTGTCTCTCCTTGTGATTCCTAGCATGGCTCTCTCTATGGCCCTCTGGGTCACTCTTAGTTTTTCTGCTGACCTTTTCATTAATGTTAGGGTCTCTGTTCCATATGTTATCACTGGCATTACGCACACGCACTCTTCATAAACTTTTTTCTTCAGACATAGAGACATATCATTTTTACATATTTCCCGTAGCTTAACAAACGCAGCTCAGCCCAAACCTATTCTGCGCTGTATCTCGTGCGGTTGGTTATTCTTTCCAATTTGTATCACGTGTCCAAGGTATTTAAACACATATCGTACATGTTTTTCTGTTATGTTGTCGTCACGTCATCTATTCTGATTATTTGAATTTTGCTTACGTTTATTCGGAGACCTACTGCTGATGCAGCTTGTACCATTTCTTCTAGCATATGCTTTGCCTCCCCGAAGTTATCCGTGATCAGAACGATATCATCTGCGAATCTAAGGTGCGTCAATCTTTCGTTATCAATATTAATGCCTCCATGATCCCAGGACAATGATTTCATTACGTATTCAAGGACACCTGTGAACAGTTTAGGAAAAGTGGTGTCGCCCTGTCAAACTTCTCTGTTCAATTTAATTTTATTAAGCCTAGAAAGACTTATATAAAGAATTTCAGTATATTTTTAAATTTTTTTAAGATTGTTATTTGAAACAAATTTATCTGTAGCATCTCTGTTTTTGAAATACCTTTAGTGGTGAGTGGTATGGCAATTGGAAAATACAAGTGCAATAATATTCAATGTTTCGATTTCTAATTTAGAAGCCAGTGCAAAACAATAAATAAACAAATCCTCTTTTGTTCTATGGAACACAAATATTCAAATCATGTTGTGAATTTAGTCTGGGCAGATTATCGGAGAATAGGCCATTTTTGGGAAAAGTTATTTACCAGCAATTTTATTGCTGAAATCGAAGCTTATGATTATATATATATATATATATATATATATATATATATATATATATATATATATATATATATATATATATTAATAATATAGGTATGCAAAGTCCGCAGATAGTGTGCTACTTTTTTTATAAACAAAATGGCGCCCGAAAATCGTGTTTTTTCAATTTTTGCTCCAAAGAGCAATAACTCCAAAGATTTTAACTTTACACCAAAAACATTAAAATAAAAATTCACCGTAATTAAATTCTGCATAGAGATGTGTTTTTCCCGATTTACTTTGACGAAAATTTTCCCCGGAAAATGCGGGTTTTTCCAACAAAATCTTTAATTTTCAACTAATATTTTAGAAAAGTAATTGTTTATCAATAATTAAATAACTTGGTAATATAAAAGCTCTTTTCGTATAGATTTTAATTCCAGAAGCCGATGGAAATTGAATGAACAATTTAACAACAATTGAATTGTTAATTAAAAATTTACGATCGCTATAATAACCACAACAATTATGATACGTAAGAATAACTATGATTTTTGTATAAAAAGACAGTGTACCTATCTAATGTACTTTACAGAATTGAAATTGGACTATTTAAGCGGCCTGAGGAATATTGTAAAATTATAAACAATTTTTTGGCTTATAAACAAATAGAATATCTCGGGAAATATTAGATTAAATTAAATCGTGAAAACGGTATTGGAAAAAAAGCGGCAGAACGCTTCTTTTAAAAGAAAAAACGTTTAATTGTGATGAGTGGTTCCTGAGATACAACCGGTCAAAGTTGACCGGCATTTACGGCAAAGATATAAACAATAGGATCATAATTTTCGAACTATCACCTTTTTAGTTCGGTCTTTTTTCTCTACACCAATTTTCATATCTTTCAAATACTCATAACATATATTATTATAATAAAAACTATCGATATAACGAGTGAAAATTGTCAAAAATAGCAAAATTCCAATCAAAAATTAGGTTGGAGAAAATGTAATCTCAAAGTTCAAATCGGTTTACGTTATAAAAATGCATTTTCTCAGCTTCCCATGGGGCAATTTTCATCATTCTTTTTTTGTTCCCAAGTAACTCGAGTAGAGCCATCTAACTAACGCATTATTAAATGTCAAAGTTGCTTTTGTTTTGTTATGAAATGTTAAGACTAATAATGTATGAACTTATGTTAATACATAAGAGGAGCAAGGAGTATAGGAAGAAGGAGAGTGTCATGGTTGAAGAATTTAAGGGACTGGTCTAAATGTAGTTGGAACTCTTCAGAGCAGGCAGCGGTAGATAGAGTAAAGGATGATGATAACAAACCTCCGATTGGGAGATGACACTTAAAGAAGAAGAATACCTTATATAAACAAACAAGAAAATGTGACTATCTTTGAGACTGAAAAGCTTATTTATATTTTATTAAAGTAGCTATTACTTATTGTTCTATAATAATAAAATCCGACTCTTCTATATCTAAATAATTCTTTGTTATGAATAAAGAGATCTTTTGCAAATACTTGACATGTTAGTTTTCGTATCGACCACTATAAAATCTGACCAAGCTAATAAACATGCATCATATTTTCCTACATTGATTCTTCAGCAATAAAAATGTCTAGCACCAAACTGCAGCTATTAGATTCTTGAAATTTCTACGTTGTGTCGGCGTTTTTACACGTGGGGTTCTCTTTACAATGTTTTTAAAAAATCTGGGCGTTTTGCCATATTCAATATATCTGTTATCAAATGCTGATCCGACAAAAAACAAAAATAATTGTGAGTTTTAAAAATAATCCTGTCTGTGTTTTTTAAACATTCAATTGTAAAGAGTGATTTGGTTTAACAATTACACGAGTTTGAAATGTCTGTTATATGTCTTTAACAAAAACCACAATGCATATTTATCGATATTCTGAAGGAAACTTAAAATTAACATAAATAAAATAAACGGAAATAGAAAACGGTGGAACTTATAATAAAGTATATAAATCTATACTGGTATTATACAGGGTGTCCCGAAAAGATTGGTCATAAATTATACCACACATTCTGGGGTCAAAAATGGTTCGATTGAACCTAACTTACCTTAGTACAAATCTGGTCATAAAAAAAGTTACAGCCCTTTGAAGTTACAAAATGAAAATCGATTTTTTTTTTGTTGAAAATGGACATGTATCATTGTTATGGCAGGAACATCTTAAAACAAAATTATAGTGAAATTTGTCCACCCCATAAAAATTTTATGGGGGTTTTGTTCCCTTAAACCCCCCAAACTTTGGTGTACGTTCCAATTAATTCATTATTGTGGTACCATTAGTTAAACACAACGTTTTTAAAACTTTTTTGCCTCTTAGTATTTTGTCGATAAGTCAGTTTTTATCGAGATGCGGCTTCTTTTTTAATATGTTTACATAAAAATTTTAAGGGGGTTTTGTTCCTTTAAACCCCCCAAATGTTTGGGTACGTTCTAATTAAACTATTATTGTGGTACCACAAAACTTTGGTGGCATCATTTCAGGCGTCATTCAAATTGGTGGATCCTGCATCTGAGACTCTTCAATTTGTTATGAGATGTCGCTGTATCGCGTCTAATGGGAAATTTGAATTATTTTTCAGATTCCCTTTAAAATGATGGTGGAGCTATTTTTCGATTCAGAGGTGTGCACGCTAACAAAAGCTACTGATGACGCCTGAAATGGTAGAAACAGCCTGTCTAGCGGGTGTGCAACCCTCTGAATCGAAAACAAGCAAAACCATCATTTATTATTTTATTTCCTTTACTCGGTTTGAGTACTGAAAGTTCCTCCGCTGTCTTTTTCCGAGACGAATGAAGGCGGAATGTGATCGTTTCCCTTTCGTTTTCTATATTCGTCGTCTGCTGTCTTATTAATTGAAAAAGTCGCAGATTAAGGATGTACCAGTAAGAACTTTCAACGCGAAAAGTCTCAGGTTTAAATTACTATTTACCATTTTAATTTTTATTAAATTGGTGGATTCTGCATCTGAGACTCTTCAATTTGTTATGAGATGTCGCTGTATCGCGTCTAATGGGAAATTTGAATTATTTTTCAGATTCCCTTTAAAATGATGGTGGAGCTATTTTTCGATTCAGAGATGTGCACGCTAACAAAAGCTACTGAGGACGCCTGAAATGGTAGAAACAGCCTGTCTAGCGGGTGTGCAACCCTCTGAATCGAAAACAAGCAAAACCATCATTTATTAATTTATTATAAAAATTTTAATATTTAACTTTTTATAATAATTGATGGATTCGACCGTTACTTGATAGAAGTTCATTTTATCTCACAATAAAACACTGAAAACTTTTGTTTTCTATACTTCCAGACAGAAATTAAAGCCAGACTTGCAATGTGTTTTATAATATGAAGTGTGGATATATATATAACGAGCCAAGTGACAAAAAATCAATATTTCTGTTTTTTATCAATAAGTGACAGTTGTATTGGAAACAGCTCTAAATAAATTAAACAGATAGCGTCACACAATGGCAAACACATTGTAAATTATATCACTTGAGAAAGGCACTCTGCCGAAACAGCTGTAGTCACATAGTTGTAAATAATAAATTTTGTGGAAGTATAGAAAACAAAAGTTTTCAGTGTTTTATTGTGAGATTTAACTTTTTAATAAATTTTGTGGTACCTTTCTTAGAGGTGAGTACATTGTTACATGTTACATTATAACTAGTTTGATTAAACCTTTGGCCTCCATTAATGGGATTGTACCAAAAAAGAGGAGGACGCTTTTGGATCAAATAAGAAAGATGGCTGTATTAAATTGGTTCTTCTTCTTGATGTGGCTCTCCGTGACGAATGTTGGCGATCATCATGACAACCCTTACCTTATCTGCAGCAGCGCGGAAAAGCTACACAGATATTGTGTTGAACCAGGTTCTGAGGTTCTTCAACCAGGATGTTCTTCTTTCTCCTGGAAATCGCTTTCCAAACATTTGTCCTTGCAGGATGCAAGAAAAGGTGTGATAGATAACGTGGCATATAAGTTAGGTGTGATTGTTACTACTTGTTATTTCTTTATATATGTATTTTGGTTTTTAAGAGTTTTCTTTGTATCTCAAAGAAAAGATAAAATGGCGCCCTTTTTGGGCAAATTGTTTTTAACTGGTTTTTTTATCTTTGATACATTTATTCAGTATTTCTGGTTTAGCTCTAGTAGCTACCATCTTTTACATTTTTTCTTTTTCTCTAGTGAGAATTATCCCAAGAACCCCCCCCCCATCTCTTCCGATTTTTGAGTAACGCAGCTTTTTTTCATTTTGCTTACACTTTACACAGTGGGCTACACTTTAATAGCGCCCTAATGTGCTACAACCCCCCTGTGGCTCAGTGGTAAGAGCGCCTACCTTTGGATCGAAAGGTCCGAATGGTCGTGGGTTCGAATCTCACCGGAGGGACCGGAGACGTTCGGATACAATTGAAGACCTAAGTGGAAGAAGGAGGTATGTTACAAAGCCTACCTTTTGAGATATGGGCAGTTAAAGTTTTTTTTCGTCTACTTTTATCAGGAAAATGTTGTTTATGTTATTTGGTTTTATTATATTGCTATAAGCATTCCTTTACATATAATGTTGATAATTTGTTTTTATTTTTAGTATTTTTCCTACAAATAAATAAAAACTGTACATACCGCCTTCTTCCATTATTTTTAGTTTGTATAACTATCGTTTATCTGAATGGATGAAGCGGATATGTGGCATGAAATAATACTCTATAATCAGTTTTAGAGAAATTTATGTAATTGAACACAAAATAATCTTCTTCTTCATGTGCCGTGCTCGATTATTGAACGTTGGCTATCAAATTAAATAGTTATTTTTTTGATGGCAGCTCGGTAAAGGAATGCAGATAATATGTTAAACCATTCCCACAGGTGTCTAAGTCATTCTTTTCTTCGACCTGGCCTTTCTTCTTCCGACTACTTTGCCTTGTATTATTAAATGGAGTATATTATACAGAGTGAGTTTTATGTATGGAAAGCCTCAATTATCTCGGAAACGGCTTGCACGATTTTTTATAGATTTTGGTGATAAAGGGTTTTCTAATGCGGCCGATATAATAGTGGCAATTACTTTGTTGTCAGTACTTCCGTTTTTCTGGAAATCTAATGAATTTTCTTATTTCAAATGGAACACCCTGTATATTTTTGCATTTTAAAGTCCTTAAGAAATCCTGATTATTTTTCGTGTTATATTCCCTACACCTAAATGCCATAATTTCGAAGTTATTTAGCTACATTTATTTAAAAAAAACATTTTTAAACAAATTTAAAAAATCAATTTTTTCAACCCGGGTACATTATTTTAGGTTCTTTTGATCATTGGAAACAAAAAAGGTCTTTTGTAATATTTCTCCAAAGTTAATAGTTTTCGAGTTATAAACAATTTAAATCTTAAAACGACGAAAAATGTTTCATACATCATGTTACATACCTCCTTCATCCACTAGAATACTAGAATATCTCTTATTAAGCTTTTTAGAGGTACAAAGTGTCATATGATAGTGAAGTTACATACCACCTTAATTCACTAAGAAACTCAAAATTTTAGAAAATGTTACATACCTCCTTCTTCCACTTAGGTCTTCAATTAGCGTATCTTTGCAAAGACAATGTCCTCGACTTTGCAAAGTAACAAGACACTTACTCAACACACACACTACACATTACTCCCCTGAGTTAGTGATAAGTTATAGTCTAAAAAATCATTATGAAATTGACTGGCCAGTTGATTGTGAAAACCAGTGCCAATAAAACACAAAACACACACTAATGTGCTACAAAGAGAAAGATACAGAGAAGCTGCAAAGAATAAAGAAAAAACACAAAACACACACTAATGTGCTACAAAGAGAAATATACAGAGAAGCTGCAAAGAATAAAGATCATTTCTTTATTCTTGAAAATATACTTGCTATATTTAGTAATAAAAAGGAAGAAGAAAAGAAAGAAAAATTGTTAGTAAGAAAAATTTTGCGGGCTCTTTCTGTAAAAACATTTAACCTAGTTGTTAAACACCCCTTTAGATATATTTGCCAAGAAATTGTAATATTTCTATCCGGCTATATATTCTACAGACTACAGCTTTGATTTATCCAGGTTTAACGAGTTAACATTAAATCTAAAAGTTTGTTTATCGCCTTTCTAGAAGTTTTTAAATCTTCTATACCGTTGGAGAAAATTTAATTGCCACACTGAACCAACTGTCATTTAATTTTATGTCAGTTATAACCTCGAAGCGGTAATAATTTACTGAACGTATTTTAAAATTTTAGGAGAATGAATTGCTCTACTTTAAAGCAATGTATGTATCGGGGAACTGCTACACCTGTCTCCAATCATAAATTTCAAATAAGCGATTTGCCGTGAAAATTTGGTTTATATAAACGGCGAAATGAACTTGTTTTCAAAATTTTCAAAATTGTCGACATCTACACCGTGCTTTGTAGGCTATTGATTATTTACCTACATATTTTAGAAAGGAACTACAACGTTAATGGGATTTTATTGTTTCATATTATAGTCAATGGACCTCTAAATATGAAAAAACCGCGGAGTGCTACCATTTAAAGGAGTGCGTTTTTGAGAAAGGGGTGAATTAGTCCCTAGGCACACGGCGAATTAGGGTGAGTTCTATGCATTTTTGGCACAAACACGTCTACAGGAAAATTGTTCCAGGTTAAATTTACTATCAAAATATCACATTTTAAAGTCAAAAGTATTCTTTTTTGCAAAAATAGCAATAGCAATTTTGTTTTTTGTCCCATAACTTTTTCCCATTGGGATATACTTATAGGCATTGCTTCACAGAAAAAAAACTTCAATCCTTCCTCTTTAAAATGGCGTTTTGTAGAATTCTCTATAATTTATATACGCCAGTCAATGGGAGCAAGAATAGGAATAGGATATTACCTCCGAATTCTATCCTACTGCATGGATTTTAATGAAATTTTGGGCCTAGCCTATACTTATCTCCTAATTCAAAGTCTACCCTATGCCGATGTGTGCTTTTATCTTGGGGGTGGTTCCCACCCCTTCCTAGGGGTGGAAAATTTTTTGGTTAAAATTACCACGGAATTCGCTAGATAACCTAATTATAAGCAAAAACTGTTCTATAATTTTTTTTTGAAAACTAATACTTTTTGAGATATTCGTGGTTGAAATATGGCCATTTTCATTGAATAATAATAATAATAAATAAAATAATATAATAATAAAATAATAATAATAAAAACCTTTTCGAACGGTTTTTTGCGAATACCTTAAAAACTATGCATCTAACTAAAAAAACTATATTAAACATTTTTGTAGGTTATAAAAAAACAATTTGACATTTGCCTTCATAAATCTTCTAGTTATAATACAAAAAGAGATATGGTAGGTGAAAATAGTTTGTTTTTTGGTACATTCTCAAATTGGTGTATTCAACTTGAAATAACAGAGAAACGGTCGATTTTAGGTGTATAATGCTACTAACACCTTTTGTAGTGCTTAAAAAGACCTTTAAAATGAGCTAACTATACCAAAAACCCAGACATCCAAAGTGAAAGTTTTCCTCCAATACCAAATTGTTCTATATGGTCCACATAATGTTCAAAAAAAAGTCACACCATTTTGAGCGTCGGGTTTGGAGGGGAGAGGGGGGAGAAATCGGTAAATATAAAAAGTATCGAAAACCTCCACTTTTCACCCTCCGTAACTCGGGAACCGTTGATTTTATGACATTTATGTATAGAACCTTTTTTGTTTTAAATTTTATGTAGAACATTTTTGTATAGAACATTCTTTACGCTAGAGCATAGTTTTAGAAATATTGACGAAAAACGTAAAAAAACTACTAATTTACCGATTTCTCCCCCATCTCCCCCCCAAACCGGAAGCTCAAAATGGTGTAACTTTTTACTGAACAATATGTGGACCATATAGAACAATTTGGTGTTAAAGGAAAACTTTTACTTTGGATGTCTGGGTTAGGCTTTTTTTGGACCAATTATACTATACTACCACCGTAACTTTGGAACCGTTCATTTTAGAAGGGTTATGCATAGAGTCTTTTTTATTTCAAATTTAATGTAGAACAATTTTGTATAGTAGGTTGTTCATGCTAAACCGCATAGTTTTAAAAATATTGACGAAAAACTTAAAAAACTACGAATTTACCCATTTCTCCCCCCTCTCCCCCCCAAACCCGACGCTCAAAATGGTGTGACTTTTTTCTGAACATTATGTGGACCAAATAGAACAATTTGGTGGTGGAGGATAACTTTCACTTTGGATGTCTGGGTTTGGGTCTAACTATACCATACTATTAATTACAGAGTAATTTCCGCATATTAATATATTTTTCAAATTGGGCTCTGTACCGCCATTCTTTATTATATTACGAACACGTGTGCCAAATATCTCGAAAAAATATTCAAAATTACAGCCGCAATCTTGGAACGCGTTTTCGCTACCTGTTGATCGCTACTGTTTCACCTCAAGTAATTTCATATTATGTTTTCAGCAACCCAAACAAAGTTGACATTGACAGTTGATGACAGTAATTAAATGTTTGATAATGATAATTGTTGATTAGCTTTCGAACAACCGGCCCTTAGTATATGTAATTAAATTGCTCTTAATTTTATAAAGCACAATGAACAAGTTATAGTCTTGATGCACGAATGCATTTTTTTAGATTTTGACTGAAGGTCATGCGGCTAAGGGTATGCTAGAATCTATATCTTCTTGATGTGCCTCTCCGTGACTGACGTTGGCGATCATCATAGCAATTTTTATTTTATCTGCAGCAGCGCGGAAAAGCTGCACAGATGTTAGGTTGAACCAGGTTCTGAGGTTCTTTAACTAGGATGTTCTCCTTGTTCCTGGACCTTGCTTTCAAATATTTTTCCTTGCAGGATGGCTTATAGGAGGGCGTATCTAGATTCATTTCGCATTGTTTCCGAAGTATTCTAACTTTCGAGATTTAATGGTGGTCAGTACCTCTACGTTCTTCTAAGGACCTCGTCATTTGTGACCCGGTCAGTCCAAGGAATTTTAAAAATTCTCCGACATAGCCACATCTCAAATGCTTCCAATTTTCTGCACATATCTTCGATCAAGGTCCATGATTCAATACCATAAAAAACGGCAGAGAAGACGTAGCATCACAGCATTCTTATTTTTTATTGTTTTGAAGCTATTTCCTTGTTAGTCTAGGCGCCAAATAGAGGTCTACGTGTCCTTTTCCATTCTGATGGACAAACTCAACGGCTTCTTATGGATTTTTGGCTGGTGATTACGAATTTCGAGGGTGGAATTCGATCCGAGTGGTCAAAAAATTGTTATAAATAATTTAATTCTTTATAAATTGTTTATAAGTCTCTGGCTCATAAACTAAAAGAGATCTAACAATTAGAACTCAAGATATTGTAAAATTAGTGCACAATGCAAATTGCAAAATAAGTGTTTTTCGAAGCTTTATCGATGGTAACTCGGCTTCTACGTACGCAAATGAGCCTTAGAGGGTCTTATATTAAAGTTCAATGAATATGCTTCCAAACAAAGTTTGTTAAATTACTTTGTCTTCATTTGTTTTAAAGTTATATCCGTTTGAAGTTAAAATTTTCTTAAAAAAATTGTACATTAATTTGTTTATAAGGGTTTCAAGCAAATTTGAGCTATAAACATTTATACTTTAATTAACAATAATGATAGAAGAACTCAAAAGGAACATGTTGAGCTTAAGAAAATGTTCGTATGTTTATTTTTGGCCAAGATATCGATATTTTAATAGCGCGCTCCGAGGCGCGAGATTGGCTCACCGCGTAAAAGGTTCACGCGCTAACTTCTCGATGCAAATTATAATTTCTATGTATACAGAGAGAGTCTGTAATTTATAATAAATTCAATATCTCAAATACTAATTATTTTTTTGAAAAATGCTCAGACCCGTCGATTAGTATTTCAAATTGTCCTTTTTGACATACAATAATAATGTATACAGGGTGTCCCAATTTAGAGATATGACGTCATCGTTGATTTTCTTAAATGGCAACACTGTCATTTTGATAGCTATTTTGATAGGGTGTGTAAAGTTATACACAACTGCAAAATATCAAATTTTTATTCTCTACCATTTAGAAGATAATAGAAAATAACAAAGTTATGTCTGCAATTTGGAATAAATTCAATAATTAAAATACTAATTGTTTTTTTAAAAAATGCTCAGACCCGTCGATTAGTATTTCAAATTGTCTTTTTTGACATACAATAATAATGTATACAGGGTGTCCCAATTTAGAGATATGACGTCATCGTTGATTTTCTTAAATGGCAACACTGTCATTTTGATAGCTATTTTGATAGGGTGTGTAAAGTTATACACAACTGCAAAATTTCAAATTTTTATTCCCTACCATTTACAAGATAATAAAAAATAACAAAGTTATGAAAAACAAGTAATCAAATAATAATTGAATTTAATTATTTCAATTAAGCAAATGCTCATAACGTTGCCCATTGACAATGTGACAATAATTGAGGGCAACATTATGAGTATTTGCTTAATTGAAATAATTAAATTCAATTATTATTTGATTACTTGTTATAAGTTTGTTATATTTTATTATCTTGTAAATGGTAGGGAATAAAAATTTGAAATTTTGCAGTTGTGTATAACTTTACACACCCTATCAAAATTGCTATCAAAATGACAGTGTTGCCATTTAAGAAAATCAATGATGACGTCATATCTCTAAATTGGGACACCCTGTATACATTATTACTGTACGTCAAAAATGATAATTTGAAATACTAATCGACGGGTCTGAGCATTTTTCAAAAAAACAATTAGTATTTTAATTATTGAATTTATTCCAAATTACAGACATAACTTTGTTATTATCTATTATCTTATAAATGGTAGAGAATAAAAATTTGATATTTTGCAGTTGTGTATAACTTTACACACCCTATCAAAATAGTTATCAAAATGACAGTGTTGCCATTTAAGAAAATCAGCGATGACGTCATATCTCTAAATTGGGACACCCTGTATACATTATTATTGTATGTCAAAAAGGACAATTTGAAATACTAATCGACGGGTCTGAGCATTTTTCAAAAAAACAATGAGTATTTGAGATATTGAATTTATTCCAAATTACAGACTCTCTCTGTATACGTTATCTTCATTTTTCATTTTTGAAGATCCTAATAAAATTTTATCATATAATTCTTAAAATTAAATCATCATACTGTACCTCGTATCACCTTTCATTATATTTACTTTGTCTTCTATTTTTTCTACTAAATGAGAAAAAAAAACATTAAAAACTAATATTTCAGAAATATAACTAAAAAGTAAGTTGATATTATTTATTAATACTATTTTTATAAACATTATCTTTCATGCATCTGCATCGAGATATACAGAGAATCTCAGCTTTTTTACATCTGCATAAGTTCTTAGAGCAATTTTTTGTTCTTTAGAGCAATAATTTGTAGGCAGTAACACTAAAACTTTCTGGGGCTTCAGAGTCTAATTATCTATAAATATGATATCCATATAAAGTAGATCGAGTTCTTTTGCAACATCATCAAGGCACGTCAATTGTGCGTATGCCGCCACAATATAAATGCTCGTTTTATATGCAATGATGATGCTGTAAAAGAACTCGATTCATTTTTATATGGATATCACATATTGGCTCATTTGCATGCGTAGAAGCCGAGTTACGATCGATAAAGCGTCGAAAAATACTTACATACTTGACTGTGAGCCGATTTTGCGCCTCGTAGCGCGCCATTAAAATATCGATATCTTGACCAAAAATAAACTTAGGAACATTTTAAAAAGCTCAAAATGTTCCTTTTGAGTTCTTTTATTATTATTGTTAATTAAAGTATAAATGTTTACAGCTCAAATTTACTTGAAACCCTTATAAACAAATTAATGTACAATTTTTTTAAGAAAATTATAACTTCAAACGGGTATAACTTTAAAGCAAATGAAGATAAAGTAATTTAACAAACTTTGTTTGGAAGCCTATTAATGAATCTTTAAAATGAGACTCTTTAAGGCTCATTTGCATGCATAAATAATTAAATTGTTTATAACAATTTTTTGACCACTCGGATCGAAATCCACCCTCGAAATTCGTAATCAGCAGCCAAAAATCCATACGAAACCGTTGAGTTTGTCCATCAGAATTGAAAAGGACACGGTGATCCCTCTATGGCGCCTAGACTATGTGGCATTTTATGCATTTTACTATTTTATTTGATTTCCGAAGTGGAAGTCGAAACGTCCAATAAATTTAATTTCAAACTTAAATTGATATGAGGTTTATTGCCAAATAAAATAGTACATTCTTACTTGTATGCCGAGAGAAAGATTGTGGCTCTTGAAGAAGGCCCCCAACAAGGTTGTTGGTTCATTCTTCATTTATTTTGGTGCCGAGGTAGTTGTAGTGAGTAATTCTTTCTACAAGTGTTTAGTTAATGTAGAGTTGACCTTCTGTTATCTTTTTCTTGCTAATGATCGTAAATTTTTGTCTTCTTTACGTTTATATTGAGTCCACTTTGTTGACTGTAATACGTGATTTTGTTCATAAGGACTTGTAGGTCTTCTAGGTTGTCCGCAAATACTATGGTGTCATCGGCATATATGATTTAGCTGTTAACCGTTTAGTAGAATACCTTTTTCATTTTAATGTAATGCTTCGATAAATAATATTATTTCAGAGTAGAGATTCAAGATTAGATGGGACAAAATACAGCCTTGCCTCACTCCAAGCATGATTTTCACATATTCCATCGAAGATGAAGTTCACCTTCAACTCTAAGTTTTTAGTCTGATTCAAGTAAAGGTTTCTAATTATTTTCAGATCTTGATTGTTAATTCCTGCTTCTTTTAGTATTTGCATCATCTTAGCGAGCTGTACTCGATCAAAGGCTTTCTCGTAAGCAACCAGACATGCGTATACGTCGCAATTGACGTCTCTGCATCTCTGGAATAAGCCTTGTATTGAGAACAAAGCCTCTCTCGTACCAACAGCATTTATGAACCCGAAATGGTTGAGGGAAATTTTACTAGGAGGAAATTTGACTAGGAGAAATTTGACTAAGGGCCGGTTGTTCGAACGCTAATCAACAATGATCATTATCAAATATTTAATTACTGTCACCAACTGTCAATGTCAACTTTGTTTGGGTTGCTGAAAACATAATTAATTACAATAATTATGAGATTTATTAATCGATTATGTTAATAATTGTTATGTTAATTGATTAACTAGTCTCATAATTGTAATCAATTATGTTTTCAGCAACCCAAACAAAGTTGACATTGACAGTTGGTGACAGTAATTAAATATTTGATAATAATCATTGTTGATTAGCGTTCGAACAACCGGCCCTTAGACTACATAGTGTCGTAAAGCCAAAATTATGATGATGAAATATTTATCAGTTGTGTCGTGTCCAGGGCCGCCGAGAGGGCGGTACAGCCGGTACATTTTACTGGGGCCCGGCGATGTAAGGGGCCCGGCGTCGACCAAACCAAAGACGTAATGTTTCCTGTTTCTTTTTTGCACTTTATGTCCATAAAACGTTTAATTAATCCTCGGCTATATTTAACATGACCTTTAAGTAGTTGATTTGGTGTAAAATTTTAACAGCAATAAATCCCATAAGTCAAATGCTGCAGTGCAGTCAGATAATTAACTATGGATATGGAGATTAAAAATATATCAGGGCTTCTAGAAGATTTACAAAAAATCAGAAATTGGTCGAAGAATATAAAGGGTCAGAATCTAAAGAGATCAGGTCTTCTATTGTTGAAGGATCTAAATTAGTTACCAGCAATTATGGAATAAATCCAGAATTTACATCAAAAATAAAGAAAAACGGCGCAAGAAGCCTGTGAGATCTTTTGATGATTGCCTGGGCCTAGTAGTGATGCGACTGATAATTTTGAGCCCGACGCAATATTTCGCTGTGAACTATTTAATATTGCCAAATAATAAGCAATTTTAACCATAATATTTAATGCGGCAAATGAAATTCAATCGCTATTTAACATTTTGTGGACATTCCAAGATGACGATGACGAGAATATTAAGAAAAATATTAATATATTGCGCGAGTTTTATAAAGAAGACATCAGTAGAGAATTGGTAGATGCAATTTTTCATTTGAGAGCGATATACAAGGTTAATATTGGTAAATTTCAACTTTGTCCAATCGTCGTCTGCTCTCCAATCATCATTGCTATTCTAACTTTTGGCATTACAACCCGAAACAGTAGTTCAGTTAAGCTGGATCCAAACCATTCTCTGAGATTTCTCTGTCAGGATATTTTTCTTCTACCTATGCTGCGCCTTGCTTGAATCTTTCCCTGCAATTTCTCCAATATATTTACTTAATAAAACATCTCAAATTAGATTCATTATTTCCTATCGTCGTTATTGCGTTAAGAATATTTTGCACATTGTCGGTGACAGTCGCAGAAGCGAAAAGATCCTTTAGTTTTCTTTCCCGCATAAAGAATGCTGTCATATCTACAATGAAACAGGATTGGTTAACTCGCCTATCAACTTTGTGCATTGAGAATGATTTGGTAAAATCATGCGATTTTTCGAAAGTTGTGTGTGTGTGTGTGAGCTCCTGGCATCAGACAAAATCTATTTGCCACAAAACATGTAAATTCTTAATTACATTAAATGATTTCATATTGTCTATTTTTAAACTATACCGCTATTTTTGAATTTCTGATAAAATTAATGATGGAATCTAGTACCGCTTTATCTGAGGAAGAAAGGAGAGCTGTAATATTTAGTGGCAATGGACACTCGTGATGAATTAGTTCTTGATACAGAATTGAAGAAGATTGAGAGTTCAGAGAACATTCTAGAAATATATGATTTAGATCACCAATGGATATATTGTCACAACTACAGACAGGGGAGTTAAGTATTCCAATTTTATATAAGTGAGACGGAAAGCGAGCATGGTTCACTTTTAAAAGAGTCAATACTGACATGTGTGCTCTATTATAATTAAAGGTGAAATGAGGAATGTTTTTTGGAAGTGTAGGGTGAATTCTGAAATAATGGTTTGTAGATTTACTTGCAATTCTTTTGTAATCAGTTTCCCATTTCCTTCTGATATTAGGTTTGAGAGCATTATTCAAATCTTTTAAATTAAATACTTTGTCACTATGGTGGCAACTGTTTTCGAAAGTTATAGACATCTTTTTCAATCAGAAAACTCGAAAAGCACCTGTATTATAAATATTTTCACTATTATAAATTAATATAATCAAAATTTATTAAAATTTATATTTGAAATGTTTCTTATTATATATTTTTACTATTGATAATTTTATTTCTATAAAAGTTGAACAATTTTTCTCGCTTTTCACTTTTGTCGGGGGCCCGTTCGTCACATCTTGCCGGGGCCCGCTCATCCCTCTCGGCGGCCCTGGTCGTGTCCGCGCCGCAATTATAATTCGGTAATATTTGAAATTGACCATAATTTGAAGAATTTTTGTGTAAAATAGTAACTATGAACTCAAATCGGTAAAAGCGATAGTAGTTTGGTCCGTAACTACACTCAAATAAACATGATAAATGACTCTGACGAAAACTGGAAAATTTTTACTTTTGTTGATTATTTCTGAAGACCTTGCAAGCGGGTTAAATTTAGATGCGGCACATTTTCATCGTGAAGTTCAAGGATTATTCATAAGTTTTCGCATAAATTTTAAAAATTATGTAAGTGTATTACTCATCTCATGTCGGATCAATATAAACAGCTTTTCATTAAATAGCCAATGTTTTACGACTTTTTGTTATTTTTCTTTTATAAACGCGGATCCATTTTAACGTTGAAACATTTATTTTTGCTGGCTCTATTATTTGTTTTTGTAAAAACGAAGCTTAAATTTTGTTCAATCTATTCAGAATATTGGAAGAAACTTTTACTATTCTTTGGATTCTATTGGAGAAAACTCGAGGGAAATAAGCAAAATTTAAGGGGGTACAGGACATATCAATAGCTAGGTACACAGGTACAGTCGAGTCCGTGAATCTTTACCCGTGCGTCATCATTTAAAGCATACGAAATAGGTCGATGATAAGTCGGAAATTGAAATTTACTAAACGCAACAGCAAGTGCAAGTGGCAGTAAGTGACTTGCTGTTGCGTTCAGTAAATTTCATCCGACTTATCATCGAATTATTTCGTATGCTTTAAATGACGACGCACGGGTAAAGATTCCCGGACTCAACTGTATTTGGCGTTTTTTTTGAAGTTATACTTCTTTACCGGCGATATGAGGGTGAATTTTTATATGTTAAAACCTATGATCCCGGCGCATGCGCATTATAACTTTGTTCTGATTGGATATTCAAATGACATGTCAAAAATTATTCAATATGGCGGCTGTGGCACAGCTGTACGTAGTTTGATTATTTATGGTTGTTGCGTTTTGAAATTTGTGGGAAAAGAAACAAAGTTAGTTAATAGTTATACTGCCTTTTTAAATAGTTTTCATATACCTATATTTTTGGACTATTTTGGACAAGGAAAACTCATTCTAATTTGGTAAGTAGTTTTTATTATAATCATATTGTAATTATACATTTGGATTAGGTTGGAATACATACATTTATTTTCTCAAGAATGGGGATTTTAGAGAGATACATTTATTTTCTCAAGAATGGGGATTTTAGAGAGAAATCCCAAATTAGGTCCGATTTTTATTTTTAAGTTATGATTTTTTGGCGTAGATTTATTTATCTAGTAGGCATGTAATGCTTTGATTTACATACTTAATTTGATTACCAACAAAAGTTCTACCAATCTTCATCTAAAATATTGTTTTCTTACTGTTTTGTTATATTTTAATATTTTCTTCCACAAAATTTAAACTACATAATTTAATTATATTCAAAACAACTGTCAAACAGTAAAACGTTCAGTTACCCTATTTTTCCACATGACAAATAATGTGGAATTGGACGAGTGAGTCTAGGCTTCGATTACGAATCAAAGCGCCCCGAAATTCACGGGTTCGATTCCCGATGCAAGTTTTTATTTTTTTATTTTTTTTATGCATTTTATGATTGTAAGTATATTTGTTATATAATTTTTTTTTCAGAAAATGCGTATTTAAAATTTTTGCCAACAATTTATTATCGTTCAGAAATAATTTTTTCTTTGTGGCATTTTTCAATGTGTTTGTGTGCGTTTTATTCTTTTATTTTTTTAAATTTTTGGTATTGTCTTAAAAATCACATAATATGTAGTAGAAGTATAACTTCTTACGTGCGTACAAAGTACACACACATTTTTTTTTTTTTCGTTGATATACCTATAACAAGTAATTCTACAGTCTATTCCATGAATATACACCTATTTGAGATTACCGCGACAACGAATATTTTACTGTGCTACATAAGAAGTACGAAAGTAAGTTTTTTATTGGAATAATTATTGCAGCAATTTACTTTCGTACTTTTTATGTTGCAGAGTAAAATATTCATTGTCGCGATAATCCGAAACAGTCGTTTATTCACAGAATAGACCATATACGTTTTCTACAGAAATTTCGGCGTGGTTTTTTAATTATTAACAATTTAGTATGAAAAATACGATTGTTTTCAAATTGTTTGCTTACAAAAACAGCAAAAGAAGACAATATCGTTAATTGTAACTTTTGTAAAAAGTAACTAATTTTGTAATTGCTCTCATTTAGAGATCTTATAGCACTTAATAAACCCTAAAAATTTTAGCTTGGTCCATCAGTGAGTTTACAAATTGTTTCTCCTATAGGTTATTTTTTTGTAATAATTAGTGTTTTTTTACTTATAAATAATTGGAGTAACTTTTTAACAGTATATATTATGAAAAAAACTTGTAAAACTTAATTTCAGTCCGAATTTGGACTGTATAGAATAGCCTAAGAATAAAATTTTACCTGTTGTAAGTACTGCCCTTTTGTGTTAAATCACACGTTAAGAAGAAAGTAGAAAATATCTCCATGACGATACGTACCTGAAAGAAAAACGCAAGTTAAATAAAAAATAAGTCACACAATAAATAGTTATTTATAATATAAGTGTAAAAAGTACACGTTTAAGGCACGCATGTGAAAGTTTGCAGAATGAGCGATAGCGAGTTCTGCAATTCACATGAGTGCCTTAAAAATGTACTTTTTAACACGCATATCATACAATATTTTTTCTACAAACGTAATTACAGGACAATATCTACAAAAATTTTTACTCTAACTTGACTGACATTCCATTTTTATATTTCTTTGACATTACATCAAAATTGCCTATACGGTCAGTACGAACTGCAGTGCCTTAAAATTTTTTTAAAGCACTTGTGCCTTAAAGTAGCATTTTTAACGCTCGTATGGAGTGCTAAAAATTGTATTTTTAACACGGTTGTAGAAAAAATATATTATTTTTGTTTATTGCAACAGAAGTGAATAATTATAGCGCGTTATTAATATGTTTGGGTTAACGAAATCTTACGTCTGTTTATTATTGAATTGTTAATAATTTTTATTATAAAACCACACATTTAAGTTTTTTAAAATTTTAAAAATCTTAAATTTTTCTTTATAAATTTTGTGTAATGATTTTAGTAATTTTCAAAATTTGTTAAATATAACATTCATCATTATGTACATTTTCATTTATTGTATTTATGTTTCATTACTTCATTTTGATTATGTATCATCATATTTTATTATAATGGATTTAAAAAAAAAACAAAAATAAATTGTCCTCAGTGGAAAATCGAATTTCAGTCATTCCTGCGAAAAGTAAAAATATAGTATGTAAATATACATGAAGATAGCCAGGCTCTTAGAGACGTAAATCCAAGGAAGTATATACAGGGTGTCCCGAAAAGATTGGTAATAAATTATACCACAGATTCTGGGGTCAAAAATAGGTTGATTGAACCTCACTAACCTATATACAATAGTGCACACAAAAAAGTTACAGCCCTTTGAGTTACAAAATGAAAATCGATTCTTTTCTCATATATCGAAAATTCTTAGAAATTTTTTATTGAAAATGGACATGTGGCATTCTTATAGCAGCAACATCTTAAAAAAAATTAAAGTGAAATTTGTGCACCCCATAAAAATTTTATGGGGGTTTTGTTCCCTTAACCCCCCCCCCCAAACTTTTGTGTACGTTCCAGTACGTTAAATTATTATTGTGGCACCATTAGTTACACACAATGTTTTTAAAACTTTTTTGCGTCTTAGTAATTTTTCGATAAGCCAGTGTTTATCGAGATATTTTGAATATTTGTCAAATCCACCACATATTTGTACAATTTGTCTAATTTACTTACCGTTGCACGTCATTAGCGATGTCAGAGATCTAAGTTGACATTGTTGCCAAAGTATAAAAAAATCCTGAATCCATTTTAAATCAAATATATCACATAATTATTGCAAACTTGGATTATAGAACAAAGCAAATTAATATTCAATGTAACTAAATAAAAACATTAGAAATAGAAAACTAGAATTAAGTTATAATCTTACCTTAAAGTAAATAATAAAAACAATAAAAATAAAACAAATACTTAGAGTAAAGAATAAAAACAAATCTAAAGTATCAATACCGCAACTGTCAAATAAATGTTACCAATTTATGCCAAAATGTCACCTTCGTTCGATTATAGTTACAGTGTGTTCCGAACAAATGTGCTTCATAAAAAGCTTTATAATACATTTATACAAATTAAACGAAACATATTATTGTGTATTGCTTTAAGTTAACATTAAGGCCATGGGTACATAATTCGCAAATATTTTACGGCTATCCCTACCTTTTCTGTCTTTACACGACAAATTACGTGTAGTAAAACTCACACTGGTATGGATATGTAAATATTACTAGAATGTCATTCTACTTGTCAATGTCATAACTAACTTAAAGATATGGCTTTTCAATGTTCTTGGATAACTGTTATTTTTTGTATAATTGCAAATTATTAATTCAGTTAATAAATGTGATAAGTTTTTCACTAACTATGTATTCAGTGATTGTAATAATTTATATGTACCTACAACAAAAACTAATACTCGATCGAGAAAAGAGGAAAAGTATTAAAGTGATTTTTTAATAATATATTGTTACTATGGAACGCTTACAATTTTGAACATCTTTAACAACAAAATACTTGGATCACAGAATATATCTTGATGTATTCTCTGCTTCTATCTTCCATAAATAATACACAATAAATAACTTTTTATAAAGTTCACGTCTTAAATCAATTATTTATCAAATACACTATATATCAATATTATTTAATCAAGAAATCATCCATAAACTACGTCGTAAAAATTTTGGAGTTTTTAATACCCTCCCCCCCTTCCGTCGCAAAGCGTCGTTTACAGTTGACCCCCCCTCATACCGACGTCGCAATTGCAACTCATGGCCCCCCTTTTTAGAGATTTTTTTTTAAATTCAATGTTATTTCTGGATTTTTTAAAGTTAGCTCTGCAAGTTTATTTACGAATGTATCCAAATCAGTATTACTATGTAGCTCAATAATATCCGCGTACTTTTTTCTCTCAATTCACTGTACAACTAATAATTAGCTTTATTGGGAGAAAAGACAACAGTTTTATCGGAGTTCCTATGCTTTCTTAACTGTATCATATAAATCTTAATATTTATTTTGTTTTGATTCCAATGCCATATCTTTTATTAAGTATAAATAGATACAATGTACTAACTAAATGAAATAGAATATTTTATTTCTATTCATTCTTGTAGAATTGTTTCACACAGCGTATTCAGTAAATAAGTGAACAGTTTAATATTTATTGCTTCCAGACGTTGTTCTGAAAGGAAGCGTTTGTGTAAAGACATAGAACAATGTTTTATTGTTTGTTAGTCTGTATAAGGCCGATGCCACATTATGCGTTTTGACCGGATGCGTTGAAAACGCATCCGTTTCCAACGCAACCGGACCGACCTGTCACACTATGCGTTTAGTCTGGTGCAGTTTGTAAGCGCGTACCGATGACTCAAAACGCATCCGTTTCCAACGCAACCGGACCGATCTGTCACACTATGCGTTTTCACCGGATGCGGCGAAAACGCATCCGGTCAAAACGCATAATGTGGCATCGGCCTAAAACTGCTAGCAATATTATTAAGGCTGTGAGTGCTAAAAACAAAATGAAAAGTATGCGATAAAAATAGTATATGTACTAATTTTTTTTTAATTCTAAAATAGGATATATTTTTTGTATTCGTGAACTTCAAACGACGTCGGATGTGCACTCATGGCCCCTCCCCCTGTCGTATACCATCGTAATAAGCAAAGTCCCCCCCTCCCCCTTTCCAACGACGTAGTTTATGGATGTTCCCCAACAACTCAAAATATTCCCGATTCATGTCAAATATTTAAAATTGTCACTGATTGTCAGTGTCTGACTGACAATATGCTGACCATATTCTATTCGACTGAGTGCGTTGTATGACAAAGATAGATTTGGAAAATATTACCACGGACATGGTGTTCATTTTTTTCGAACCCTGAAAAAACCAATAAATATTTTTGAAAAATCTAAACGCAGAATGAAAGACTAAATTATTACCGAGGGCCGAAAGTCCCTTAGAATAAATAAAAAGTTTATTTTGAATAAGATATTTGAAATTAAAAATAACACTAATTTTTCTCTTAGTTTTTCACCCCTGTACCTTATTAAAATAAACATTATAGAAGTTCTCAGGGACTTTCGGCCCTCGCTAATAACGTAATCTTTCAATCTGCGTTTAAATTTTTCCAAAATATTTATTAGTTTTCTCAGGATTCGAAAAAAATGAATCCCCATTTGAATAGCATTGCAGCCGAAAATACGTACCCATCCTCTTAATAGAAATCTTCAAATATTATTTCTACGCGTATAAAATAAAATAGGTCTAGTGGCTGTAATTCCAGTGTACTCGGCAAAAGGATTCTAAAAAAGAACACACCTACCGCCTAAATATTTCGTGTTGGTATCATGTGACGTCACGGGCTATGACGCGGATGACGTGCAACGGTAAGTAAATTAGATGGAGTATAATATGGTTAAGTACGATTATAGAGACCTGTTAATAATCTGAAAATTTATTTATTTACTCTATGTCATATTATGTAAAAGTTTTTAGTTTGTGAAAACTGTCATTATAGATAGCAGTGCGTGAAGGGTTTAACGTGTGCGTGAAGTAACAATGTATTTTAAATGGGATTTACTTTTTCGCACACCTTCAATGGGTTTTTTGGCACACTTTCATAATCAAATATCCTTAAATTTCGCGTTGTCATGGTGATGACAATATGAGCAATGACTTACAACAAAATTTTTGACAGTTTTGTGGTTTGAAAGTAGTTAGGATTTTTAAATGTCAAAGTTCTAAAAATTGTAGAATAGAAATGAATTCCAGTGACGAAGAGTTTTTTTATTTGTTTATCGTAGATAAAATATTGTATGAAACTGTGCGTGAAGTACTTTTTGCGAACTTACGCGATGTATATATTCATAAATAACTATTATAATTTACATTTTTAGGTATATTTTGAAAAAGAAGCCACATCTCGATAAAAGGTGACTTATCAAAAAAAGACTAAAAAAAAAAGACTTACGAGGCAAAAAAGTTTTAAAAACACTGTGTTTAACTAATGGTACCACAATAATAGTTTAATTGGAACGTACACAAACCTTTGGGGGGTTTAAAGGAACAAAACACCCATAAAAATTTTATGTAAATATATTAAAAAAGAAGCCGCAACTCGATAAACACTGGCTTATTGAAAAATTATAAGAGGCAAAAAAGTTTTAAAAACGTTGTGTTTGACTAATGGTATAACAATAATGGAATAATTAATTGGAACGTACAAAAAAGTTTAGGGGGGTTTAAGGGAACAAAACCCCCATAAAATTTTAATGGGGGTGGACACATTTCACTATAATTTTGTTTTAAGATCTTTCTGCTATAGGAATGATACATGTCCATTTTCAATAAAAAATTTCTAATAGTTTTCGATATGTATATTGAAAAAAATCGATTTTCATTATGTAATTTCAAATGGCTGTAACTTTTTTTATGGGCACATTTGTACTAAGTTAAGTTAGGTTCAATCGAACTATTTTTTACCCTAGAATGTGTGGTATAATTTATGACCAATCTTTTCGGAATACCCTGTAGAACTACTGTTTTTGTATGTGAAAATAAAATTCTTTTTGTTTATACTATTCTCCTTACAATGTCATCATATTTTCTCACCTGTTAAACCTTCCTTGGACTTCTACAAATATTGTTTTCACACAATTTTAAAAAAATGTGAAAACGTTAAATTATCCACGTCCGTCTGTCTGTCAGTAAGCACAACTCCTCCGTTATTATACTAGGTATAATGAGAAATGAGGCATGTAATGAAAGCTTGTAACCCAAGGATGGTACGAAAGGTGAGAAATTTCACTTAGGACTTCCGGTTTTTTTAAATGCAATCGGAAGTAGTGTTTTAGAGTCACTGAAACAGTACAAGCGATATATTATTCGACGCGCCTTAGCAAGACGAGAACAAAATATATAATTCCGGTTTCATATAACTCCTCCGTTATTAGTAGGTACAGATAGAATGACAAATGAGGTGTCGAATGAAAGCTTATAACCTAAGGATGGTATTAAAGATGAGAAATAGTATAAGATGGGAACAAATTAATGTATACTTTTGGGTTTTAACCGGAAGTGCCATATTATAGTCGCAGAAATAGTACATGCGACATATCAATCGAATTAACTAGTTTTGATGGGATATAAGCCACAATTTTACTAAAAAAATGATTTTT
Source organism: Diabrotica virgifera virgifera (assembly GCF_917563875.1). Taxonomy (NCBI): domain Eukaryota; kingdom Metazoa; phylum Arthropoda; class Insecta; order Coleoptera; family Chrysomelidae; genus Diabrotica; species Diabrotica virgifera. The sequence goes on from NC_065447.1 coordinate 64,317,176, forward strand.
TTACGTTTCGACGCCCAAATCGGGTGTTGTTGTCAAAATACAAAAAAATATTAATATAAATATCAATCAAAGCGTATTGCGAAGACCATTTCCGTTTAAACAATTATGACCGAAAGTTTAGTAAAAATGACTCAAAATGAGTGAAATCGTATCGACGCAAAGTTACACGAAGAGTTGAAATATGGACTGCCGGTTCTACTTTCGATCACTTTGGATGAAAACCTAGGACTTACGAAGTCCAATTACTTGTTTCAAAATCAAAAGTAGTTCAGAAGATTGTATGCCACGGTATTAGGATGCACGCACAATCTATTTTGATATTGTTCAGAATTTTTTACACTCTTCAGAGATATTGTTAATACCTGCAGATGTCTATGTAAGGCGTCATTTTGGATACAAAGGACCATTAGCGATTGTTCTTAGGACGGAAGAATAATAATTCCAACGGAAGACATGGATAAATGAAGAAGTAAGGAAGGCGCCTATATTCATACCGCTTTTCTTTTTAAAAGCTCTGTAACCAAAGTTCTAGTCAAGGAATACAAACTATGTAATGCATAACTTGTCTTTTTATTTAGCAATCCATTAATTTTATGACATGCATATATTACTTAGTTTAAGCGCTTTCAAAATAAACATGATACTTATTTCGAAAACTAAACAGTGCTATGTATATACTACTAACAATTAATTATATACAGATTTGTGCGTAGATTAATAGACACGAAAAAAAGTTTGTCAGTTTTTAGTTCTTTTTCTTTAATTACCTATGTATTATGTTTTTTTATTAAATTTTAAAACTGTAATTGTATTACTTTTTAGTGTAGGAAACAGAGGTTGAACCTCCCAAAATGGACACAAGTCCGGTTTTATTTTTTTCTGGTATATCAAGGGGTGCTTATTATGAGATTAACTTTTTCTTAAAAAATTTCTCCCCGGAACCCCCTTTCAATCCCTTTAAAGGGGGTAATTTGTGGTTTTTGCGAAACGTGGCCCTTCCTGTACGTTTCGCAAAAACTATAGGACTATATTTGCTACTATTTGTTTCCCGATAGCATATGTCTATCACCCACCGTTTAACGGGAGTTGCGCCCCAAAGTTTTTAAAAAATATGTTTAAAAAAAATTATTTTTCCCTAACTGTAATGGAAATCAAGAAGAAACCCTGCGGCAATTAATCACAAATAAGTGGCTGATTTTTTGGTATAGGCTTCATTTAAGGGCAATTGCCCATTTTTTAATTACAGGGTGTTACATTTTAAAAACCCCTTTTTATACCATCTGAACCGCTTATGCTTGAGTAACAAAACTTTCAGCGATTACCCATGTACAAGTATTATTTACAAATTTGTAGAATGCACCCCATATTTTCCCCGGAACCACCCCAAAAAAAGGAGAATCAATAAAGAAAATAATCAAAAATTGATTTTGGTTCACCACTGTGGCTTTAGGGTGCAAAGAAAGTAAAATATGCATACGTCATAATGTGTAGCAAACAGTGTGTTCTTTTAGTTTCCATAAGTAAATTATCAATAAAATGAATAAGTGACGAAAAAAAAAAACAAAAACTGGAGCCCGCCAAAGCATTTATGAGGTATACGGCGCCACTGTACCGTAACGGTTGCTTATACGAAAAAATGCATAGGATCTTACTTGTAGAGAAAATAGCGGTCTTTAATTCTGTATAAGTTTTGTTTTAAAAAAATGCATAGGTAATGAGAAAATCGTAAAAACATGCTCGCCAAGGGATAGGGGTAGTTTCTGCAGTTTATTTTCAAGGATAGGGGTAGTTTCCGCAGGGATGTTGCAATACCCATATATATTTATGAAAAACCATATTAATGGAACATATGCCCATATGGGTCAAAAAGCAGAAAAAAATTTTTTTTCAATCTCCCTTTTTTTCTTGGTTACAGGATTGCATCAAGAAATCGCTTTTGGTGTCCATGCATGGGTAATAAGAACGTGCACAAAATAATATATGAAGCATTTTAATAAAGGGCATGGTGTGTGAAGGATTCCAAGAAAATCACTTTTATTAATTCTCCTTTTTTTTTGGGTGGCTCCGGGAAAAATGGGGGGTGCATTATATAAATTTGTAAATAACGCCAGTTTATGGATAATTGCTGAAAGTTTTTTACTCTAGCATAAGCGGTTCAGATGGTATAAAAAGGGTTTTTTTTTTAAATATAACACCTTGTAATTAAAAATGGGCAATTACCCTTAAATGAAACCTATACCAAAAAATCAGCCACTTATTTGTGATTCATTTCCGCAGAGTTTCTTCTTGATTTCCATTACGGTTAGGGAAAAAAAAATTTTTTTTTAAAACATCTTTTTTAAAAACTTGTCAACTTTGGGGCGCCACCCCCGCTAAAGGGTGGGTGATACGACATATACTGCCGGGAAATAAATAATAGGAAATATAGTCCTCTTCATTTTACTATTAATTTTTTGCAAAACGTACAGGAAGGGCTACGTTTCGCAAAAATCACAAATTACCCCCTTTAAAGGGATAAAAAGGGGGGTTCCTGGGCGAAATTTTTTAAGAAAAAGTTAATCTCATAATAAGCACCCCTTGATATACCAGAAAAAAAAATAAAACCGGACTTGTGTCCATTTTGCGAGGTTGAACCTATGTTTCCTACACTATTTTATATTTTCAAAAATACTGCAAAAACCTACAATATTTGGACCAGATAACAGCGAAACTGCAGGGTAGCATTCCATGGTGCCTAATGTATGCTGATGATGTAGTGTTAATAGGAACTAGTGAAAGAGACTTAGAACAAAAACTGGAACAGTGGAGACAAGCTCTGGAGGAAAAAGGTTTAAAACTTAGTAGGACAAAAACAGAGTATTTGGAATGTTCATTTAAAGAGGAGTATAAATAAAATGGTATCTTTGAATGGTGAAATGATTGTGAAAAGCAATAGTTTTAAGTACCTAGGATCGGTATTACAGAGTAATGGAGAAATATATGGAGGTACATGCAGTAGAATTAGGGCTGGATGGATGAAGTGAAAAGAAGCGGGTGGTGTGTTGTGTGGCAGAAAAATTCCAATGAAGCTGAAGGGAAAATTCTATAAACAGCCATAAGACCGGCTATGATGTACGGAACTGAATGTTGGGCAGTAAAAAAGAAAGAGAAACAACGAATGCATGTGGCGGAAATGAGAATGCTTAAATGGATGAGTGGAAGGATAAAATTAGAAATGAGTATATTAGGGGAAGTCTAGGTGTGGCACCAATTGATGTCAAAATGAGAGAGCATAGGTTAAGATGGTTTGGTCATGTTCAACGTCGAGACGTTAATCACCCAATACGAAGAATAACTGAAGTGCAGATCCCTGGAAGGAGTAGGAGAGGAAGACCAAAGAAGACCTGGGGGGAGACGATAAGGCAAGGCATGTTGGTAAAGGGGATTAACATTGATATGACACAAGATAGAAATGTGTAGAGAAATGCAATTAGGGAAGCCGACCCCGCATAGGGATAAGGCAAAGAGAATGATGACTGCAAAAACCTATGTGCTTCTTTTCCAGGCATGTTCTACGTACGCAGAAGTAGAAATTAGGAGTTCATATAGTTGGCCATTGAACTTCAATATGTGAGGTTTTAATCGTCAAATTCCAACCACATGGGAAGAGTCCTGAGTTGCCTTGGGTAATATCCAGGTATATTTGCGATTACATATTTTTATTAATATGTAGTATAACACAACAACTTTAAACATTTAAAGGGTTTTTACCCAAAACATTTTAGTGACTCATGCTCGCTATTTTTTGACTTTTAATAACCCTGATGATGGATTTCTTAATTAGAAAACGTTCTGTGATTTAATGTAACCATTATTTAGGGAATTTTAAATATACCTTTTACAAAGGATCTCGCATAAATCAATAAGTACCAACATGTTCAACTAATAGCGGAAAGATATATCGAGGGAAAGAGATGATTAAGAAGAAAAAAACTATCGTGGCTAAGAAACACTAAATGTAAGACAATGTACCGGGTGTCCCAATAAGAATGGCTCTCGGCCATATCTCAGGAACCGTTTATAGTAGAGCTTTGAAATAAAAAATTTTATAACAAAAGTTGCCTCAGGAAAAGCCTGGAAATTATTTTCATAATTGTGGGTCCACCGCTAGAGGGCGTAATTGAATATCAAAAATAAAAAATCTAAATTTTACAAAATTTTCCTAATGAAGGGGCACTGGAAATCCGATTATTGTATTCTTCATCAAATTCTGCGCATATTTGATTTAACGAGTTTAACTCTACCTTTGCAAATAAGAGGTGGGGGTGAGTGGGAACCTTGTTATGAAAAAATGGCTGTAAGTCCGGTTCTGCTAAATCAAATTTTGAAAACTGGGTCTTGTTGAAGACAGATATTTTTCTTCAATGTAAGCGTGATAATTTTGAACCATCCTAATAAGTAATAAGCCAGCTGGGAGGCGTTATTTAATTTTTTTCAGAAATCTAGTTTTCTTTGGAAAATATTAAATACAAGTATGCATTTTTAATCATACTTTATAAAATTAGATTAAATTAGCAATAGAATAGCGAAAACCGCATGTCGATACCTTTTTTCTATCTCAAGATATCTCGAGAAACGTATAAATTTTATACATAACTGTTACTATCAGCGGTAAACTAAGTTAATGAAAAGTAGTGTGCTGTGGAAAAAAACAAAATAACATTTTCCAGATGTCAACGTATAAAAATATAATTAATTAAAACAACAATATAAAGAGAAACAATACTATTAAAATAAAATATAACACAGAACAAAAAGAACTACTTAGTGACGACCTAAATATTCAAATTGTTAGCCATCATACACTACTCTAGAATACATTATCCAGAGAATACTAAACGCCATTCAAAGCATATCGAGAGCAGAAATTGAGACTGCTGTTCAATCTACTCTTGAAAGAGTAAATGTTTGCAACGAAAATGATGGGCAAAAATTTGAACGTTTATGTCATCACTAAATAGTTGTTTTTATTTCTTTGTAATAGGGCTTTTCAACGCTTCTCATTTGTTTCGAGCCTCTGTCATATGCCGTATAATCCGTGTATAATATTAATATACGAGATATGAACGAGGCTCGAAACAAATGAGAAGCGTTGAAAAGACCTAATATACGTTGACAGCTGGAAAATGTTTCTTTGTTGTTTCCATAGCACACTACTTTTAATGAATTTCGTTTACCGGTGACAGTAACAGTTATGTTTTTAAATTTACACGTTTTGTAAGATATCTCGAGATAGAAAAAAGGTATCGACATGCGGTTTTCACTATTCTGTTGCTAATTTTGTCTAATTTTGTAATATGTTATTAAAAATGCATGTTTGTATTTAATATTTTCCAAGGAACACTAGATTTCTGAAAAAAATTAAATAACGTCTTCTAGCTGGCATATTACTCAGTAAGTTGGTTCGAAATCATAACTTTTACATTGACGAAAAAGATCTGTCTTCAACAAGACCAAGTTTGCAAAATTTGATTAAGCAGAACCGGACTCACAGCAAATTTTTCATAACAAGGTTCCCACTCACCCCCACCTCTTATTTCCAAAGGTAGACCTAAACTTGTCAAATCAAATATGCGTAGAATTTTATGAAGAATACGACGATCGGATTTCCAGTACCCCTTCATTAGGAAAATTTTGTAAAATTTAGATTTTTTAATTTTTGATATTCAATTACGCCCTCTAGCGGTGGTCCCACAATTATGAAAATAATTTCCAGGCTTTTCCTGAGGCAACTTTTGTTATAAAATTTTTTATTTCAAAGCTCTACTATAAACGGTTCCTGAGATATGGCCGAGAGCCATTCTTATTGGGACACCCGGTACAGGGCTAATTTTTGAACAACTAGTAAGAACAGCTGAAGACAGAGAAGAGTTTGCAATTATTGTAGTAGCCAATCTCCATTGAGGAGAGGGCATGTTAAGAAGAAGATAAAGATTAAGGTGGAATAATCTAGTTGTCCATTGGAGACATTGGGAAAACAAGAGAGGATAAGCAAGACTACAAATGAGATGGATAGTGATCGTATCTAATCTTATAAAATCCTAATGCGACAAGTCATGCACTCGGTACGGTTTCGATATGTAAACATTGAATGACGTTTAATTAACGGTTCATCTTTTTTATAACAGCTCCAGAATGACTAAAACGAATTAGCTAATTTCGATTTTAAAACATTTGTAGAAGTCCAAGGAAGGTTTGAAAGGTGGGAAAATGTGATGAAATTGTACAGAAAATACTAAAAACAACAATGTTACTGTCATATATACAGTTATATTATACTCCTTTAGATTTACATCACTAAAACTGCGGCTAACTTCGGGTCTATTTACTTTTTTACATTTCCCGTGAAATCCATGCTTTTGGCACTTTGTTTGATCTAAGTATGGTATTTAGAATTGTTTCATTAAATTTATATTGTACTTATGGATTATGTAAATATATTGCATTAATGCACAAACTTGAATTTTCAACTTTATCGCAGACAAAATCTTGAAAAATAGTTTTTATTATTGTAAGTAAACAATGTTTTAAAATTATTATTTTTATTTATTTTCTGTGTATTAATTTTTGACATCGTCAAGAATAGAGATATTCTTGACCAAGGATCACATTTTTTACACACTTCCTATACAACCAATAAAATTTGATATCTGACGGGATATTGTAAAGATCTTCTTCCTTAGACTTCTACAAATATTTCAAAATCAAAAGTAGCCAAATCAATCCAGTCCTTCTCGAGTTATAAAATAAAAAAATATATATAAAAAAAAAGAGTAAGAAAAAATTGATGGTATCATGTAAAATTGGAGGGTGACAGAAAAAATTGGAAGGAGATACGATAAAATAGGATGTCACAAAAAATTGAGTGCAGTAACTGTGTAGAAAGTAGGGGTCGACAAGACAAGAATTCTTGTCTTGATAACAATTTCTTTTCTTCTCTTGACAAAAAATCAAGAAATTTAAAAAAAATCTTGTCTTGACGTTTTCTTGACATCTTATATCTTGTCTTTATACAAGAAATTTCAAGATCTTGAAATTTCTTGATTACCCGGTCCGGTGATTCACCGGTGACCTTTTTATTAGATTCAGGCAATTGTTTTAGAATTTGTGCCTGCTAAAGAAAGCCATACAGGTGCATCTGTTGCCAAGATTCTCTTTGAGGTGCTAAAATTTTATGATGTGCTTGACTACATTCAAGGTGTGACAATTGATAATGCCGCTGTTAACTATATAATGATACGTTCTCTGGAAAGTTTAGTTCCCGGTTTTGACTACAAACATAAGCATTTTTTATGTTTCGCACATATTCTAAACTTAGCTGTCCAGGATTTCATAAAAGTTGTTGAACAAAATCGAAACAGATTGTAGACATCGAAAAGGATTTCGATTATTTGGAGGATAAAATCCAAGTAAAGATGACATAAATGATACTGCTTTAGTATTTTTCAAGATATTGCAAGATATTAGATAAAGAATGGGTTCTGATCAGTAAATGTTGTCAGTATCTGAGAAGCTTTAAAACAGTTTCTGCAATACTCGAAGGGAAAAATATTGCACAGTCCCGTTGGCGGTAATTGGAATAAACTTACTTGTAGACAAACTATTGGCTCATGAACTTTATAGTAACATTTAAGCTGCGAGCGATAAAATACTGAAACACTATAACAAAACTAATTGGATATACTGTATAGTTCGTATTTTGGACCCTCGCGATAAAGTAGAGGCATTTTCCTCTTCATCTTTGATTATTTTGAATATTTAAAGCTATCTACTTTAATGAATCCCAGAATGATCTACAGAATCCAATACCAGAGCCCTTAGTCCTAAAAAAGAAGATAACTAATTTGCTTTGGATATCTCTTACCTATTTAAGAAAGCTGATAATGTTAACTTACGAACTTGGAAGTATAAAATTGAAAAACACTTAAATAAGCCTAGGTCAGAAGATTCTGAGAATATACTTGATTGGTGGAGAAGACAAGACACGAAAATGTCTACCAGTCATTATCGAAAATGGCCAAGAATTTTCTCGGAACGCCAGCAACATCTGTACCTGCGGAAAAGCTATTTTCAAGAGCAGCTTTAACAATAACAAAGCCAAGAAATCAGCTAGGAGTTAACTCCATAAGAAGTGTTATCTGCCTTAATTCATGGCTTTTCAATTCCGATTTAAAAATGTGTTAAATTTGTTATTTAAAATAAAATCTAGTTTGCAATTTTATTTTCAACAGGATTAGGCAAGTACAGTCGGAAAAATGAAAGAATACCCATGAACGAACATATCAAGCACATATTTTGGATTTTCTGCCTTTTTCTATAAATAACAAACGAGGGAGATAGATTATATTATTAAGTGTTGTCTACAAAGCAAAAACGTTATCCAAGACATACGCAGTTACATATTTATAATTGACAGAGTGAGACGGCGATACAATTCTTCAACGTAGTTATATTAACTTAGTAGAAAATTTAAACTCAACTTGACTATTTCTGTACTTCTAATGTCATTCTTAGAAAAACATTCAACATGAGTAGTGATAATGATTGTATAAACTACTATTCGAGTAATCGTGCTGGTCAACTATGATCTGACAAATTCGATTTCTGTCACTTTGACAGGGAAACTGGGCCAGGTTCGGTAGAGTTTATAAATTTTAATAATCAGTCGTATTTACTTGAATAAATTCAGTTTTTTCAAGAGCTTTTTTGATAGTTCGCCAAACGCCAGACTTTTCAATCATAGTGTATGAAATTACAGATTAGTATATTTTTACGAATATACATTTATTTGCAGATAATGTCTGGAAAATGGTCTGGATACCTAATGATCTGAATTCATTAAGTTTACTTTCATTTTAATGACTTAATGCAGCTGACATAAACGACATTTTTACATTCCTGTTACTATTTACGTCCACTGGCAACTTTAACATGGAGAAATTCATAATACTATATTTGCTTAATCATTATATATCAAATAATTAATTACGGTAGTAATAGTAACATTTATCACCAATAAATATATATTATCAGAAAAAGAATAACATCACAAAAATTTTTTGACACATTCTTACGTAGCGAAAAATCGTACAGTGGGGTAGTAGTCACATCCGTTTATTTTCGACTAGAAATTTTTGATTTGATTCGCATGCATATCATCGATGACGCATGGGCATTCTTTCATTTTTCCGACTGTATCATTTATAACTTTTAATTTACATTTTTGTAAATTATTTTAGCAAAAAGTGTTCAATAAATTAAAATAATATTTTAATTATATTATCTTTTTCATGATGATAACATATTATCTTTTTCACAAATAAATACGTTTTTAGAGTTTTCATTAATAGTCAAGATATTTCAAGATTTCTTGTTTTCTTGACAAGAAATCTTGGTATGTATTGACATAAAATTTCTTGTCTTGTCTTGAAATCTAAAATTACTTCTTGTCTTGAAATCAAGACAAGATCAAGACAAGATCTTGAAATTTTCAAGAACTTGGCGACCCCTAGTAGAAAGGCAAAGTGGTCATGAACCTTTAAAATCGTATATTGTTTATACACTTCGGAATTATTTTCGTTCTCAAGGGTTTTTGGCATCGCTTATTACGAATCTGCCATCATTTTTTCTGAAAATCGAAACGCAATTTTTTTGTCAAATTTGGGACTTTAAGGTCGCTGATTACAAATCTAACATTACTTTTTTTTAAACAAAATGGCGGATCCAATATGGCCCAAAGGAAATTCGAAAATTTTATTTTAAACGAATATTTGTTTAAAATTTTATATTAAAAGGCACTTTTGAAATTGCTGATTACCAATACACTATCGTTATGAAGTACAATATCAGAACCTATTACTTATGTACAACCGCCCAGTGCCGGTTTAACCTAACTTCGGGCCCTGGGCGCTGAATATTTAGGGGCCCCCTTACTTGCTATTCGTTGTCAGATTGTTTTGCAAGAAAACACCTTCATGTATTTATACCCGTAAAATCCATACACAATTTTTAGCAAACAAGAAGGATAGCAAACGTAAAAATATTCAATAGTAATACCACTAGTGATTCAATTTTCGCGATAAGTCTGTCGATTTACTTCTAAACGAAACTGAGTTGCTTGAAAACACCACGAGTCCGTAGGACGAGTGGTGTTTTCTTTAAGCAACTCAGTTGAGTTTAGACATAAGACAGACTTATAAGATAAATTAAATCACGAGTGGTATTTTATTAGACTATTTCACGAACAAAGTGATAGGTCAAAAATTCAGTAGAATGAGAGGAATGAGAGAAGGAATTTAATAATAATACATTTGATCTAGGTAACCCAAATCTACCCATTTTTTAAATAATTCACAATTAGTCATAATCATGAAATATTTATTATAACTATAAATAATTTGTTATAATTATTTTTTACCGATAACAATAAATAGTTGAAGGCCCAGTCTTTTAGAATGAATGCTAGTCTTTCGTTGTTATTTTCTGCATCTAATTTGTAGTTGCGATCCACACAGAACATCATAAATTGTCTCCATATATAAGGTTTAGATTTTCTTGTGTTACTCGGTATATTTTCTTCAATGTTTTGGTTTATAACTTCGTTTGAAGTACTACCGAAACGACTCATTTTGACGTATACAGCTACAATAATTTTTTTGGCAAACGTCAAACTTTGCTTTGCGATCGGTATCCATGGTTACGTCGTTGAAAACACGAAGCTGACAGACCAATCAGAAATGAAAGACAGTTGGTGTTTTCGCGATAACACAAGCTGTCTTTGGTTTGTGATTGGTCAGATTATGTGAAAATTTTAAGATGAGTGAAATAGTCCAAAAAATACATTTAAAAATGTATAAAAAAACAGAAAGTTGCACAAAACAACACATGACAAACAAAAAAATATATTCTAAAAAATACATATGACAAAAATTAGATCACCTTTTTGCTTGATTAGGCATTTTAGCAATCTGTCAGATGATACTATCACAATTCAGTTGCTCCAGGTCTTCATTTTCTATAATACAATAGTGATATGCGTCTATGATTTTCTTGACCCAAATTTGGCGTTAAATATATTTTTATTCTTTTTAAAGCCGAAAAAGACCGCTCGTCTGATGCATTAGAAGTTGGTATCGTGAAATGAACTTGCAGTAAAGGTAAAATATTGGGAATTGTTATCTTTAGGTACAATATTTACATCCTGGATGATACCAAATTTTATAAATGTTTATTTAACTTCTGGCATAATGTTATAGAATGGGTAATTTCATTATGCAAGTTCTATTTGGTTTCATCATCATATTTGTTTATATTTCACATATAAATTATTAATTGACGTCTTGACTGCTTCTTTGTCTAGCGTAGAAAATCATCTAACAGCTGATGTAATATCTTTGTAGCATATATCCTAGTCTTCGCAAAAAAATATTTTTGGCTTCTAGTTCAATTTCGCTTGACATATTTCTTACGTCTCCAACAAATCTCAAAATAGATGCCATTATTTCTACTCCAATTGACACGTTTAAGTCCACAGTTTCTTCACGTTCACGTATTGCTTTTGCATTAACTCGTTCCAAAGTTTTTGTCCAAATTAGTGTCAATAGAGCTGTCTCAAAGATTTTATTCTGCATTGTCTTGGCTTCATTTTTAATTGCTAATTTTTCGTCTCTGTTATTGCTTAACTGGAAAATATACGTTTGATGGATCCCTAGTTTTTAACTAAAGCATTTACAGCATCAAAAGTTTCTACAAGCTTTGATTTCATTACTTCAAAAAATTAATTGCAAATTTGGTGAGACAGATAGCTAACTGAACCTATTCAGTTATTTGCATTCCGTTATAAATGCTCAGCTAAGAAGTAGTCAAATTTAGCCAAGTATTACAAGACAACTGTAATTTCCTTTATGACGACTCGTTTAATCCTCATTGCATCAATGGAGAGCTAGTCCTTGAGAAGCAAGTCATTTAGTAGTGACAACAACTCTTCTTAGGACGTTTATCCAATAGTTAGCTTCGCATTTTACTTGCTCTTCCAGGACAACGTCTATAACTCCAATCAATGATGATCTTGTTATTAATGTAACCATAGAGTTCAGATGAAATTTACTTTCTTCGTGAGATTTTAGCAAAATATTCAAATGTTTCCAGTGGGTCCATCCAAACTCAGTTAAACTATTTTTTCAATTGAAAATAATTTGCACGGGTAACAATAAACAGCTTTAACACTTGCGCCGTATATTAGCTAATCTCTCTTTTCTTTGCCTCTATTGGGCTTTCCTCTATAAAAGTTCCTTTTATTTAATCTTCTATAATAAGCTTTTTCTCCATCTTCAAACATGTTTTCATAACGTTCTAAGAAATCACTTTTTGGTTTAAAAGTTTCGACCATTTCGAAAGACCAATTCAAAATCGCAGGTATTTCGTCGTTTTTTTTTCTATTTTGAAAAATACGTAGATTATTTAGCGGACTTTACTTTTTTATTAGTAAAAGGAACGGGTCTGTACGGGCCCCTCCGGGGCCCGGGCCCCTGGGCGCCCGCCCCAAGCGCCCAGTGCATAAACCGGCACTGCAACCGCCCATACATTCTCATCAATCACCAGAATCATGTAATATGCTTCATTTTCCACTTTTGTATTCAAACAACTTCCAGCAATGCATAGGCTAAACCAAAATGATTCTGTATCTTCTTACTATATATTTTAAGATTAATAAACATTACTCGCAGAATTATGCAGAATTTTGTACTTTTTGAATGTATATTTACAAAATTTTGATTATTTCAAGTATATTTTCACTATTTATGCATTAACAAATTTAAGGCGTTTATTGTTATTAAATCTTAAGTTAATTTACATCTTACATTACTACATTCTTAAAAAAGAAGATTCTGCTCTACAGCAATAAAATTGATAAACTACAAAACATTTACAGCGTTTTCAATCTAAGCGTTCTTTTTCATTTTCTCTGTCAGCCAAAATAACCTCGGACATGGCTCACTTGTTCCTGAGCTATGAACCAGAATACATCCAGTCTGATCCTTATACCTGCGTATTATTACTCTACGATAGTATGAGAAAACAACTGTAAACATGAAATTTCCTAGATAAGGATTTTTTCCAGAATACATCCAGTCTGATCCTTATACCTGCGTATTATTACTCTACGATAGTATGAGAAAACAACTGTAAACATGAAATTCCCTAGATAGGGATTTTTTTTCTCCTCATGACCACGTTTTCAGCATTTGGAACCACTGTTCGACGGGCAAAATCGCTAATAGTATACAAATAACAATAATTATTATCAATTACCTCTACTTTTATAACACCCCGCAAATCTACATAAATCATCACCGGCATAGACTAGGCAAAAATACTTGTCCTACTTTAACTAGAAATCTCGACGTTTAAATCTGAATAGAGAAAAACATTATTTACGTCTATATGAAAACCTTGACAAAACATCTCAGCTAGCTATCATCATTAGTGTTGTCATTTTCAATTTCATCATAATTTTTAAGTGATCGTCTGGATTTGACGTTTTCTTTATTCGCCGCAAGGAAAGCATAACATATTTTTGAAAAGTTCGTTATGCAATTCTTTGTAAACTACATGTTTGTATTATAATTGCCAGAATACGTACAGTTTTCAAGTCAACTGAAAAATACGTTGCAATCCAAAAATAATACCAAGTTAACCTGTCGTAGGTGTTCACATTTTATTATGGTCATAAAAATAGGTATTCACGGAAAAATTTACACAAATTATCCACCATATTTCAAATTCTTCTCGAACAATTGTTGTTGATTGAAAATTAAAATTTGTAGAAATATGACGTAAGAAATTTTGTAATATCAATATGTCTATTTTATTTTTATGAGTGCAAAATTTTTGTTCAGTTCAATTACATTATTCGTTAAAATCAAATTTTGATTCCAAATATTCTATTATTTATTTAAAAAGCTCAACAGACCTTGCAGGCATTGGGCTAAAAATACAATTAATATAATACAATAGCATAATAGTATATTATTATTACAAAACTTGTATCAAGTGGGGTGGCCTCTTGTCCAATCCTTGCCTACTATCTCTGTATCTGTAGAGTTGGGAGTGTGAGTCAAGTCCCACAGCACTTAGGCCACAATTGACCCATTGTACATCCTCCCAGGGGGTTGTCGTCCTTAGTTCATCATCCATCCTGTTATTTCCAGGAAGGTGGACAAATCACCTGGTGACATCTTCCCTCTATCGGCGGGTGAAGGCCAAGGCTCGTCGAACGCATACTCTATTGACGATAACTCCGGACATTCACATAGGACATGCTCGACAGTTTCGTCATCTCGTTCACACCTCCTGCATAGAGATGTGTCTACTAGCCCCAGTGTGTGGAGGTGTTTTCTTAGTTGACAATGGCCAGTTAAAAAACCAACTGTCAAGCGTAGGTTTTTTCTGGTCATTCTCAAGTACTTTTCTGATGCTGACTTCCCAAGGTTCCTTAGTGTTACCTTGGCAAGTCTACATCCTGGCCCTTCTTCCCATCTTTTCACGGTTTGCGTGTGGGAGTGACATTTGACAATTTCCGCGATTGTTGCAGTTGACCAGCCAAAAAGATCACCAGGTCGTAAGAGTCTTAGGCCTGCTGCTTTTCTAGCTAGCTGGTCAGCAATGCGGTTGCTTTATTTCCGTTGTGTCCTTTAACCCACCTCAGGATGATGCTGTTACCATCCGAAGCTTGGGCTAGTGATTCATGACACTCCATTATGACAGACCCTGATATGACACGTGGCCTGTTCAGGGTTAGTAGCGCTTGTCTGCTGTCTGTGCAGATTATTATAGTTTTGCCGGCTATACCTTTTCTGATTATCTCTTTTGCGGCTATGGAGATACCAGCCAGTTCAGTCTGAACTGGGCATTTTTGCCCATACCCCATTTTATACTAAGGTTCAGTGATCTGGAGTATATTCCGCATCCTGAGCCTTCTTCCGTTTTGGAGCCATCGGTGTAGATGCAATCTGCATTTGCCACGTTTGACTCCCTATGTTGTCTTGTTTCGATTTTGTAGGGTTTGTCGAAGACAAACGTAGGTTTAATTGAGTCGCATCCATGGCCCGCATGTAGCTGGGGCAGTGCCTCCAGCTCACCCCGCCAGAAACGACATCTCAATTGTCCCATTCCTACATCAAGGTTTGCACCCGCTGAGCGTAATCTCATCATCGTCATCAGAGTCACCTCTCTGACATATATGGCTAAAGGGGTAATGCCAATGAGCAACTCAATAATAATGCTCGGTATACACGACAACGACTTATCGTGGCGATGTGACTGTGCAGTTCGTTGGTGCAGTTTATCGCACGTCCACACGTTTCGAAAATTTGCATCGATTACCAGTTCCCTGCACTATCAACATGTCATCCGTGATAGAAGACGACGACGTGCTTGCGATAGCCTGGTTTATTTTGTGCAAAAACAGGAGAAAATCAAGGAGTCTGTGGTGTACGGATTGGCTTCTCAAACGAAAGGCATACTCTTACCTAAAGGCTATTGGGACCGTGCAAGTTTGGAAAAGCGACACCTGGTTTCATAGCTCGGCAACATTTTTCGCACTTTTAATTATATTGGCCAATTATATTATTCCTGGTTGCTGGATAATTGTCAAAGCCATAGCCCGAAACAATTATAAGAAGACAAAGTAAGATTTAGGTTATGTTATCAAAAGGTAAACAATTGTATGTAGTAAATAAAATGATTGTAGTAAAGAAAAGAGAGACGTTCTCACAAACAATTTATTTTACAACTGACGACCGGTTTCGCTGTCTACAATATTCACAGCATCTTCAGGTCACGGTAAAAGTAAAATTAAATGCTACAAATAACAAAAAACCAGAGTTAGTTAAGTGGTCTGGTTGAAATCAAAGGGTAATGATCAAGCCAATATTAAAGTATATATATTTATGCATACATATAAATACTAACATGTACGTAAATATGGTTTACAACCCTCACACTCACATACATGCACGCATTCAAATGTAGTGGCAACAAAAGTATGTTAAGTATAAGTATAAATATAAAATATACACTTACCTTTCCGGTATAAGGGAAGAAAATAGTGGTATTCAATATCATACTTTTTCTCTATATTATGCTAAAGGAAGAGACGGTAGAGGGACAGATTTGAATGTAATGCATTAACAAAACCAAAATAATTGGCAGGATCTTGAGGGGATTAGTAAGGAAACACGACATTTAACCGTGAAACCAAAAAAATTGTTAGTTATATATAGGGTGTCCCAAAAGTAGTGGAACGGTCGAATATTCCGCGAACTAAACATCGGATCGAAAAACTGAAAAATACGTGTTCAATCATTTTCAAAAATCTATCCAATGACACCAAACATCAACCCCCACTACACCCCCTGGAGGTGGGGTGGGGGGTAACTTTAAAATCTCAAATGGAAACCCCTAGTTTTTCTTGAAGATTTGGATTCGTTACGTAAAAGTAGGCAACTTTTATCCAAGACATTTTTTCGATATGTGGATAGATGGCGCTACAATTGGAAAAAACGATTTATCCTGATATTATAGGTAAATTATAGAAACGGTCTAATATCTCGAGAAATACACTTCCAAATGAGAAACCAAAAAACAGGTTTTTAATATTTTTCGAAAACCTGTGGATAAACACCAAACATGACCTTCTAACCCACCCCCTGGAGATGGGGTGGGGGGTAAATTTAAAATCTTAAATAGCAACCCCCACTTTTTATTGCAGATTCGAATTCGTCATGAAAAATTAAATAACATTTAGTTGAAACATTTTTTAAAATTGCTGATAGATGGCGCTAATAAATCGTATTTTTCAAATTAAAGCGCCATCTATCAACAATTCTAAAAAATGTTTCGAATAAATGTTGCTTAATTTTTCATGACGAATCCGAATCTGCAATAAAAAGTGGGGGTTGTTATTTAAGATTTTAAATTTACCCCCCACCCCGTCTCCAGGGGGTGGGTTGGAGGGTCATTTTTGGTGTTTATTGATAGGTTTTCGAAAAATATTAAAAACCTGTTTTTAGGTTTCTCATTTGAAAGTGTATTTCTCGAGATATTAGACCGTTTCTATAATTTTGCTATGGTATCAGGATAAATCGGTTTTCCCAATTGTAGCGCCATCTATCCACAGTTCGAAAAAATGTCTCGAATAAAAGTTACTTACTTTTACGTAACCAATCCAAATCTGCAAGAAAAACTAGGGGTTTCCATTTGAAATTTTAAAGTTACCCCCCACCCCACCGCCAGGGGGTGTAGTGGGGGTTAGTGTTTGGTGTCATTGGATAGATTTTTGAAAATGATTGAACACGTATTTTTCAGTTTTTCGATCCGATGTTTAGTTCGCGAAATATGCGACCGTTCCACTACTTTTGGGACACTCTGTATAAAGTGATGTTATTTTATGTGTGTATATTTTAATTTAGTTGGGATTATTAGATGTTGTTCTGGATGTTCAAGAACTAATAGATGTAAGATTGACAATCTTACATCTATTAGTTCTTGAACATCCAGAACAACATCTAATAATCCCAACTAAATTAAAATATACATCAGATTGACAATATTACATCTATTAGTTCTTGAACATCCAGAACAACATCTAATAATCCCAACTAAATTAAAATATACGCACATATATAAAATAACATCACTTTATATATAACTAACAATTTTTTGGTTTCACGGTTTAATGTCGTGTTTCCTTACTAATCCCCTCAAGATCCTACCAATTATTTTGGTTTTGTTAATGCATTACATTCAAATCTGTCCCTCTACCGTCTCTCCCTTTAGCATAATATAGAGAAAAAGTATGATATTGAATACCACTATTTTTTTCCCTTATACCGGAAAGTAAGTGTATATTTTATATTTATACTTATACTTAACATACTTTTGTTGCCACTACATTTGAATGCGTGCACGTATGTGAGTGTGAGGGTTGTAAACCATATTTACGTACATGTTAGTATTTATATGTATGCATAAATATATATACTTTAATATTGGCTTGATCATTACCCTTTGATTTCAACCAGACCACTTAACTAACTCTGGTTTTTGTTATTTGTAGCATTTAATTTTACTTTTACCGTGACCTGAAGATGCTGTGAATATTGTAGACAGCGAAACCGGTCGTCAGTTGTAAAATAAATTGTTTGTGAGAACGTCTCTCTTTTCTTTACTACAATAGTATGGACTCACACATGCAACCCATTCATTTTTTTTTAAATAAAATGAATTATTAAAATGCAGTACTGCAAGCAAAATATAAATAATTAAATATACTTTTATATAATAATTGCATATTATATCAATATTGTGAGCAACATATAATAATTTTTCTTTTTCAATGACAATAGGTATGAAATATACGTCAATTTGACAATTTCAATTGACAATATTATGTTGCAAGATTTCTCCAATATTCGCGCACGATCGTTTCTCGTATCCCCTCCAAGTACTTGCACATCGCGAATAGAGAGATAAGGATAAGATGGTTAAAACCGCCCCCCCCCCCCAACGATCAGACCCGCGACTTGTGATTTTGATAAAGCATATAAAACATACCTTCATACAACTTTTTAGTTTGACAGAGACCATAGAATCTCTTGAATAGAGAAACGCAGTTTTTTTAATTGTATTTTTTGTGAGCGCAATTTTGCTTTAAAAACAGCTAAGAAAAAATTATAAAAAAATATCTGCTGAAACATTGCTTTTACTGCTCAGAAGCGTAAATCATTTTCTGTTAATCTGTATTCTTGTTCGGGATATTTTTTAAGAGGATGGGTACGAACTTTCGGTTTCAATGCTATTTAAATGGGATTCATTTTTTTCGAATCCTGAGAAAACTAATAAGTATTTTTGAAAAATTTAAACGCAGAATGAAAGATTACGTTATTACCGAGGGCCGAAAGTCACTGAAAACTTCTATAATGTTTATTTTAATACGTTACAGGGGTGAAAAACTACGAGAAAATTTAGTGTGATTTTTAGTTTCAAATATCTCATTCAAAAGAAACTTTTTATTCAGTCTAAGGGACTTTCGGCCCTCGGTAATAAAGTAATCTTTCATTCTGCGTTTAACTTTTTCAAAAATACTTATTAGTTTTCTCAGAATTCGAAAAAAATGATTACATTTAAAATACATTCAAATTTTTGACAGGCGTAAAAATGTTCCTTTCCTCTAAGTTACGTTTTATATTCCTTTTTTATATAGGTATGTAGGAACTATGTATTTTTGACTTGCTACAAACAATATTTGTATTAGTAAATTAGTTAAATAAATAAATCAATCAATCAAAATCAAAAGACTTGAGAACAAACTGAATGATTGCCCCAAATTCCATCTACTCACTACGATAAAACTGTGCAGCCGCGATCGACAACGATTTATCGAATAAATTTTGTTCCTGCCTACCGATCGTTTCCACCAACCAAAAATCTGCGTCGATTTGCGTCCGTACGTTCGATAAAACTGCACCAACGAACTGCACAGTCACATGGCTACGATAAACCGTTGTTGTGTATACCGGCCATAAGATCATCAGTGAAGGCCAGATTGATTTGACGTTTTCTTTGTTCGCTGCTAGGAAAGCATAAAGGCGGCTACAGACCATCAGTTTTAACTGCACAGTTTCAACTGAACAATCGAATTGTTCAGTTAAAACGTATGTGAGTAGGCAACACTGAAAATGTGTGTAGCATAGGTTTTAACTGAACAGTTCGACTGTTCAGTTTAAATTGTGCAGTTAAAACTGAAGGTCTGTAGCTGCCTTAACATATTTTTGAAAGTTTCGTTATGCAATTCTTTTTGTAAATTACATATTTGTATTATAATTGCCAGAATACGTACAGTTTTCAAGTCGACTGAAAATACGTTGCAATCCAAAAATAATACCAAGTTAACCTGTCGTAGGTGTTCACATTTTATTATGGTCATAAAAATAGGTATTCACGGAAAAATTTACAGAAATTATCCACCATATTTCAAATTCTTCTCGAACAATTCTTGTTGATTGAAAATTAAAATTTGTAGAATTATTACGTAAGAAATTTTGTAATATCAATATCTTTATTTCATTTTTAGGAGTGCGGATTTTTTGTTCACTTCAAATACATAATTTAAAATCAATTTTTGATTCTAACTCTTGCAATTTTCATTCTAAAAAAAAAACGATATATTTGATTAGTTAATTTCATTTCTTATCACTTTTAATTATTGATGGAAGGGAAAAGTTGTTGTCAATTTTTTCTTGAATCTCTTAAAATTTGTCGTCCATGTCATCCTCAATCATTTTAATTTTTTGCTACCTATTATTGACCATTACTTAACCATTACACTAGCGTTTTGGGTTTCTTTATAGTGACAATCTTTATAGTAAGAATCTGTACGCAGTAGAAAAAATATTTCAAACTAGAAATATCATCACCATCATCGTTCTTTTTGCCTTTTTCCCTATGCGGGGTCGGCTTCCCTAATTGCATTTCTTCACAAGTTTCTATCTTGTATCATACCAATATCAATCCCCTTTACCGACATGCGCTGCATAAGCATTTTCCCCAGGTTTTCTTTGGTCTTTCTATCTTACTCCTTCAGGAACTCGTATCGACGTTAAACATAACCAAACCATTTTAACCTATGCTCTCTCATTTTGGGATCAATTGGTGCCACCCATATAATTCCCCTAATATACCAATTTTTAATTACATATTTTTTGGCACATAACTGCCAATATTCGGTTCCGTACATCATAGTCCGTCTTATGGTTGTTTTATAAAATTTTCCCTTCAGCTTCATTGGAATTTGTCTGCCACATAACACATCAATTATATTCTTCCACTTCATCCATCCAACCCTAAATTTACTGCATGCATCTCCATCTATCTCGCCATTACTCCGTAATACTGATCCTAGGTACTTAAGACAATTAATTTTCACAACCATTTCACCATCGAAAGATGGTTTGATTTGTAGTCACCTCATCTTTAAATGAAAATTCCAAATACTTTTTTTGTCCTACTAAATTTTAAATATTTTTCTTCAAGAGCTTGTCTACACTGTTCCAGATTTTTGCTTTTCACTATTTCCTACTAACACTACATCATTAGCATACATTAAGCACCAGGCAATGTCACTCTGTAGTTTCGCTGTTATTTGATCAAAAATTAATGAGAATAAATATGGACTAAACACCAAGCCTTGATGCAATTCTTTCACGTGAAAGGGCCTAGCCGGGTAAGATGATGAAAAGTGCCCCCAACTCGATTCGAATTCCATATAGGTCACCGGTTAGCATATATAGTGAAACTAACTTTCTGAAATTTTTAGCCCCCTAAGTGGTCATGTGACCCACCTAGAGCCTAATTAGGCTTTTTAAGTTTTTATTTTTTATCTCAGCCGCATCGAGAACTAGCGAAAAACTTTAAATAAAAAAGTTATAAGCTTTAAAAAGTTCTGTCCGAAAATTTTTTTTTATTTTGGCGGGAAATTTAAATTTTAGGACGATTTTAAAATTTTAAATGAGTATAAAAAAATAACTAAGACATTCGTTTTCACGAAAAAAATATACAGGGTGTCCCGAAAAGATTGGTCATAAATGATACCACAGATTCTGGGGTCAAAAATAGGTTGATTTAACCTCACTTACCTATATACAATAGTGCACACAAAAAAAGTTACAGCCCTTTGAAATTACAAACTGAAAATCGATTTTTTTTCATATATCGAAAACTCCTAGAGATTTTTTATTGAAAATGAACGTGTAGCATCTTTATAGTAGCAGCATCTTAAAAAAAATTAAAGTCACATTTGTGCACCCCATAAAAATTTTATGGGGGTTTTGTTCCCTTAAACCCCCCCAAACTTTTGTGTACGTTCCAATTAAACTATTATTGTTGCACTATTAGATAAACACAATATTTTTAAAACTTTTCTGGCTCTTAGTACTTTTTCGATAAGCCAGTGGTTATCGAGATATTTTGAATATTGGTCGAATCCACCACATATTTGAATATGGTTAAGTACGATTATAGAGAGCTGTTAATAATCTGAAAATTTATTTATAATTTACATTATTAGGTATATTTTGAAAAAGAAGCAACATCTCGATAAAAGCTGACTTATCAAGAAAAGACTAAGTGGCAAAAAAGTTTTAAAAACACTGTGTTTACCTAATCATACCACAATAATAGTTTAATTGGAACGTTCACAAACATTTGGGGGGTTTAAAGGAAAAAACCCCCATAAAATTTTTATGTAAATATATTAAAAAAGAAGCCGCATCCCGATAAAAACTGGCTTATCTAAAAAATACTAAGAGGCAAAAAATTTTAGAAACTTTGTGTTTAACTAATGGTACCACAATAATGAATTAATTGGAACGTACACAAAAGTTTGGGGGGGTTTATGGGAACAAAATCCCCATAAATTTTTTATGGGGAGGACAAATTTCACTATAATTTTGTTTTAAGATATTCATGCCATAAGAATGCTCCATGTCCATTTTCAATAAAAAATCTCTAATAGTTTTCGATACATTGAAAAAAATCGATTTTCATTTTGTAACTTCAAAGGGCTGTAACTTTTTTTATGAGCACATTTATACTAAGGTAAGTTAGGTTCAATCGAACTATTTTTGACCCCAGAATGTGTGGGGTATAATTTATGACCAATCTTTTCGGGACACCCTGTATAACGTGTATTTTTGCATATTTTACCCTGAATTTTTTCAAATTTTTAAAATTGGTGAAACGCACCTTTAAAAATAAAAAACCGCATTTTTTCGTTTTTTTTTTTTCGTTTTTTGATACAATTTTATACATATTTTTCAAAAAAGGTAATACCGTCACTAGAATAGGTAAAAAACTGAAAAATAATTGGGGTTTGCTTAATAAAAATTTTTTGTAATCCCATCCATTTTTAATATACAGGGCGTTGCAGAAAACAAAATTTTACACATTTTTTACGATTTTGCCGAAACTACTGGCAACATTGTAATAAAATTTGGCGAGCTTTAAGAGGTAGTTGTTGTGCATTTTTTGACATACAATTAAGAATTTTATATTTATCATTGGCGCATATACGGGTAATAGTCTGAACTTTTTAAAGAAAAAAGATAGTACGCCACTGATATTTCAAATTAACAATCCTTTTTGAATTCCTCGTTTAATTTGTGACAAAAAATCTATCTTCCTATTTTTTCATACGACGCGCCATTTTTATTCAAAAAATAAAACATCTTAACCCTTACAAAGTATTCGAACTTCTATTAGTAGTTTCTACATCTACATACGTAAACTCGTACGACCATTATAAAAACTAATTCGAATACTTTGGAAGCGTTAAGATATTTTATTCTTTGCAGCAAAACGGCGCCTCGTATGACAAAATGATAAGATAGTTTTTTTATCGCAAATTGAATGAGGAATTTAAAAATGATTGTTAATTTGAAATATGTCAGTGGCGTACTATCTTTTTTCTTCGAAAAGTTCAGACCATTACCCCTAAGAGCGCCAATGATGAATATCAAATCCTTAACTGTATGTCAAAACATGCACAATAACTACCTCTTAAAACCCGCCCAGTTTTATTACAATGTTGCCAGTAGTTTCGGCAAAATCGTAAAAAATGTGTAAAATTTTGTTTTCTTCAACGCCCTGTATCTTGAAAATGGATGGTGTTACAAAAAATTTTTATTAAGCAAACCCCAATTCTTTTTAAATTTTTTACCTGCTCCAGTGACGGTGTTACCTTTTTTGAAAAATATGTATAAAATTGTATCAAAAAACGAAAAAAAAAAACGAAAAAATGCGGTTTTTTATTTTTGAAGGTGCGTTTCACCAATTTTAAAAATTTGAAAAAATTCAGGGTGAAATATTATGCAAAAATACACGTTATATATTTTTTTCGTGAAAACGAATGTCTTAGTTATTTTTTTATACTCATTTAAAATTTTAAAATCAAAAAAAAAACGTCAAAATAATTGTCAAAGTTAATTTAAATTTGGAAATCTCTCCGAAAAATATTAATTTTTGGCGGATTATTTGATTTATACCGTTCTAATTTAGTTTGTTTAGTTTTGTTAAACTTTTCCTTATTTAGTTTACATTTTGAAAGTGTTCATAAGTTAAACGTTACTTGAAAACTCCTCTATGGAGTCATCTAGTGGAGGCGAACCGCCTGATATTGAGAATTCGATGGATAGTAGCTGTGATTTACAAGATTTAAATGGATTTCTACCCAACCAGCCTCAAAATAAGATAAGTAGTAGTATTAATCTTAACAATATTAATGAAAAACAAAATACTTTAGTAAACTCAGATCAACCAGAAAAAACCAGGCCTGTTTATTTATACGAAAAAATTGATTTAGGACCTTTTTACATTTTCATTGAAAACTCCAGTTTAAATTTTACAGGAAAATTAAACGCTGTTAAAATAGGCGAGATCCTATTTACGTTACATCCAGAAATTGACAATTATATAAAAAAAATTGACTCAATCGGACGCAACCGAGTTAGGGTCTCATTTAAAAATTATAGTAGCGCAAATGCTTTAGTTACTTCCAAATTCCTTATTAAAAAAAATCTGACCGCATACATTCCAAAATTTCAATTGTTTAAACTAGGTGTAGTAAGGGATATAGATTCAGATATATCGGAAGAATATCTTAAAAATAGAATAAAGGAATTTGATCACCATTGCAAATTCTCGGTTGAGTATGTGAAACGAATAACAAGAAAAATAGTAGCAGATGACAAAGTAATATTTAATCCAACAAAATCAGTTATTGTGTCTTTTAAATGCCAGAATATACCAAAGTATGTAGTAATTAATCATGTCTTACACACTGTTGAAAAATACCAGCAAAAGGTAATTATCTGTTACCACTGCTATAGGTATGGGCACATGAGTAAGCAGTGTAAAAGTAATCCTCGCTGTTTTAAGTGTCATGAATCTCACCTTTCCGATTCTTGTCCTTTATCATCGTTTAACAAAAAATGTCTATCCTGTGAAGGTGAACACTTCACTAATGAATGGGAGATATGCCCAGAATTTGATCGCCAAAAGAAAATAAAACATTATATGTCTGAAAACAGCTTATCTTTTAAGGAAACAATTAAACTCTTTCCTAAGATAACTTATGCATCTATAGCAGCCAATAATTCCTCAATAAATTCTCATCAAACTCCAAATATGAATGCACCATCCTCTTCATATTCCTTTACTCAATTGTCCACGTCTCAAACATCTTCCAATCAGTTCGCTCTACCTTCAGTTTCAAATAGATATACAATAATAAAACCACCAAAATACAAACGACCTATCTCTTCCTCACCAGACCAAGTAACAATGGAACATCAAAAAATAATAAAGTTAAACCCCATGTCCAACAGACCTGGTGGT
The DNA here is from genome assembly GCF_917563875.1 of Diabrotica virgifera virgifera. Lineage (NCBI taxonomy): Eukaryota > Metazoa > Arthropoda > Insecta > Coleoptera > Chrysomelidae > Diabrotica > Diabrotica virgifera. Next base: position 64,342,667 of record NC_065447.1, read on the forward strand.
ATTATCACCTCTTCTTCGTATCAATCTACATTTAATCCAGAACAAGGATCTAAAATACATGAACCATCAAAAGAATTAACAGAATTAATATCAAATATAGTTACAAGTATTATCTCTAATATAAATCACAAAAATTTTGAAATTCCAGAAAAATCAGTTCTAGTAAATTCAATTCAATCAGTTTTAAGTTCTCTCTTATATAATAATGAATAGATTGGTAATTTGTCAATGGAATTGTAGATCGGCTAACTCTAATAGAGAAAACCTTATCCACCTATTAGAAGACCAGAAAGTTGATATCGCATTATTATCAGAAACTAGATTTAAACCAGAAAAGTATTATAACTTTCACGGGTACAATATTGTCAGAGACGACCGCTTTTCAGTAACTGTTGGCGGTGGCTCAGCAATTTTAATAAATTCAAACCTATATTACGAGGAAGTCACCATGAAAGTAGATTTAATAAACGTCAATAAAGTAGCAATAAAAATAAAGTTTAAGTCATATACTGTCACATTTATATCTATGTATGTTCCCCCAGGAACCAAGTTATTGTTACAACAATGGAACAATTTCATAACATCTATAGAAAGACCATTTATAATAGGAGGTGACCTTAATGCTCACCACATTGCCTGGGGCCTAGACAACCAAACAGATATGAAAGGTAAAATCTTGATGGACTGTATAGACGATAATAATTTAATATTCAAAAATGATGGCTCTCCTACTTTCTTTAGGAACTTCTCGAAATCGGCAATAGACCTGACCATTTGTACTCCTGACTTAAACCACCTGATCACTTGGAAAACACTTCAAGACCTATTTGGTTCAGACCATACACCTATAAGAGTAGAGTTAGAGGATCAACCAACTCATACATATAATCCATATTCACAAAAGTGGAATTTAAAGAATGCCGACTGGAAATTATATGAACAATATTCGGAAGATGTATTCTCTCAATTTAAAGATATAAATTCTTATGAACAAATTTTGCACAATATAAATACAACTGCATCCTACTGCATCCCCAAATTTAAAATAAAAAAACCGACTTCCAGAGGAAAATACTGGTGGGATTTAGAATGTGAAGAAGCAGTCAGAAGAAGACAGGAAAGTTTTTGTATATTCAAAGAAAATCCAAACCATGAAAACCTACTTAAGTATAAAAAAGATGATGCACATGTCAAGAAGATCACTAAACAAACTAAAAGAAATAGCTGGAGAGATTATGTCGGATCCCTAAATAGGTCAGTCCCTATTAAAGATGTATGGTCAAAAGTTAACCGAATAAAAAATAGAAAAACAAAGAACAAAGTCCCTGTTATTCTGTCGGAAGCTTCGTGGATAGAAGAGTTCCATCAAAATATCACACCGCCGTCTGCAGAATTAGTAATTCCTGATTTACAACTAAATGCTCTGTACGACTATCCAGAACCAATCCGTTTCCTAGTCAAACCATTTTCTGCCACTGAACTAAACTTTGCGTTGAAGAAAAACTCAAATTCAGCACCAGGTGCCGATAATATCCATTACTCGATGCTATCAAATCTTTCAAGAATTGGTAAGGCTGCACTACTAAATATATATAATGAAATTTGGATGCGCCGCATAAAGATTCCTGACGATTGGCACGTTTACACTATTATCCCGGTTTTAAAACCAGGAAAATCATCAAAGAATTGGAATTCTTACCGTCCAATCGGTCTGGCTTCCTGTATACTAAAAACATATGAGAGACTTATTAAAAACCGTCTGGAATTTTGGCTAGAAAAGAACGACCTATTACCAAGAAGTCAGTTTGGTTTTAGAAAAGGTAAATCCACACAAGATAGCCTCTGCCACTTTTTAATAGACATTTATAGTTCCTTTACTTATAAGAAAGCAGTTAGTGCTTTGTTCTTAGATATAAAAGGGGCTTACGACAACGTTAATCTTCACATACTATACGCGAAAATGTTGGAAATAGGAATACCCGAGATAGTAACATGGAACATCATTAACTTATACATTAATCGAGCAGTTCACGTTAGATTAAATGGAGATCAATCTAACTCCCGATACACATCTTTGGGACTACCTCAGGGTAGCATCCTAAGTCCTATATTATATATACTGTATACTGCTGACTTAGAAACTAAACTTCCTCAACACATAAAAATCCTACAGTACGCTGATGATGTTGCGATATATGCAGAAAATAAGTCAATAGATAGATGTAATAACTACCTTAAATCGACATTGAATATTATAAAAAAATGGGCTACCGATAATAACTTAACAATATCAGAGAGTAAATCAACCATTTTTACCTTTACTAAAAAACGATATGTTCCTCAAAGCCATCTACAATTTGATAATACTAGTATTCCTTATAAAACTTCAATAAAATTTCTTGGCGTATTTTTAGACTCCAAATTAAATTGGAAAGAACACACAAATTACATATTACGAAGAATGGAAAATGCAATGAATATCATGAAGACTGTAAGTGTCAGTAACTGGGGAGCTGATCCAAACATATCAATATTACTATACAGAAATTTGATAAGATCAATCTTAGACTATGGATCTATTTTTTATGGCTCAGCATCAAACTCTGTACTCCAAAAAATCGAGAGGATCAAAAATAAGGCACTTAGGTTATGCACTGGTTATCTTCGTAGCACACCTATATTGGTCATGGAATGTGAGCTTAATGAACCTCCACTTTCATTACGCAGGGAATACCTAAGTGAGAAATTTATAGTTAAAACAGCGGTTAACGATAAACTGCTATTAAATAAAATTGTTCATTTAACCACCTCATACCTAACTCATTATTACTGGGAAAAAAAGAAACTGCTTTTAGTTGTGGAAAGCTTCCTCAACGTTTCTAATTCCATTGGCGACATACACCAAATTGAACAAAGCTCGTCTCGAAAGCTAAATTATGAAGATTATTTATCTCCAGTTAACTGTCATTTAAGTAATATTCGTGCGACAGACTTCCTTACTAAAATAGACCACCTTCAGTGTGTACAAAAAAACTGGGGGAGTTATCAGAAATTATATACGGATGGTTCAAAAATGGAAGGAAAAGTTGGATATGCTATATATTACCCACAAAAAAGTATAAAAATAAACAACAGATTACCTGATAAAATGACAATTTTCACAGCTGAACTCATTGCAATCAAAGAAGCATACAAAATATGTATTAATCAAAAAGAACTCAATTATGTTATATTTACAGACTGCCAAAGCATTGTAAAGACACTGAAATATAATGTACATAATTTTGCAGAAAATTATATCATCAGTGACATCATAGCAATGAACAGTGAAGCTTTGAAATCGGGCAAAAATATAATATTGTGTTGGATAAAAGCACACATTGGTATAAAAAACAACGAAATAGTAGATGATCTGGCTAAAAAAGCAACAACGAAGGAATCCACTCTGCATACTTATCAACTTCCTATGGGAGACATAATTTCTATTATGAGATCTATCAAACGGACGAAATGGCAGGAACAATACAATAATTCAGACAAAGGAAATTATTACAAAAAAATCCAGCCTACACTTCCCATCAAGACATGGTTTAATCAAGTTTCCAACAAAGGCTTTATCAAAACTATTTGTCGAATAAGAAGTAATCACTGTCTGACTCCAGTCTACAAAAGAGAAATAGGACTTGTAGATAATGATGAATGTTTATGTGGAGAGCTAGCTGATCTACAACATATGCTATTAGAATGTCCTTTACATTTTATTGAAATATCAAACTTTTTTGCCAATCTAGTTCAAGTTAATGTACAATTTCCTTTTAATCTTATATACCTTTTACAATCAAACAATCTAGATGTTTATAAAATTTTGTACAACCATGTTAATTGTTTAAAATTAAAGCTCTGAGAAAAAAAGAAAAAAAAATAAAAAAAAAATAAAAAAAAAAAATAATTAAATAAAATAAAAAGATACTAAGATCTAAACCTCCGCGAGGTTGAATCGGGTTTAGGTCTTAGCGCGATAAAAAAATATACAAAAAAAAAAAACTAAAAAAAACAATAAAAAATGTAATAAAAAAAATGTTAAAAAATATAATAAAAAAAATAATAAAAAAACAGAGTAAAAAAAAACAGTAGTACTAATAGTTTTAAATTTAGATACTAAGCATATATTTTGTAAAAGAGAGAATTCAAAACACATTGACTGGCCAGTTGGTTGCTTAAACCAGTGCCAATAAAACATAAACACACACACACACACAAAATTTTAAAATCGTTCTAAACTTTAAATTTCCCGCCAAAAATAAAAAAAAAAAATTTTCGCACAGAACTTTTTAAATCTTACAAATTTTTTATTTAAAGTTTTTCGCTAGTTCTCGATGCGGCCGAGATAAAAAATAAAAACATAAAAGGCCTAATTAAGCTCTAGGTGTGTCACATGACCACCTAGGGGGCTAAACATTTCAGAAAGTTAGTTTCACTATATATGCTAAACGGTGACCTATATGGAATTCGAATCGAGTTGGGGGCACTTTTCATCATCTTACCTGGCTAGGCCCTTTGTCAGTCTTTTCCACGCCTGTCTTAACAGTAGATGTTATTTTACCCCCACATACATGTCTCTAACAATATTCACATATTCATCAGGGACTCATTTCTTATTGAGTGTTTACCACATAATATCTCGGAGAATTCTGACATATACTTTCTCAAGATCAATGAATACCATATAAGCGTTTGTTTCTTTATTCCTGTATTTTTCCATCAACTACCTTATAATGAAGATTGCATTTGTTATTGATCTACCCTGCAGAAATCCAAACTGAATATCTGATAATATTTCGATTTATTCACTTATCCGTCTATCAATTACTCTCTCCCAATTTCATGGGCGACTAAGTAGTTTTATGGTCCTGTAGTTTGTACATGGCTGCATATCTTCCTTGTTTTTGTAAACAGGTACCACTATACAGCTTCTCCATTCGTTTGGCATTTGTCCAACTTCCATAATCTATTAAGGCTATGGGTACATAATTCGCAAATATTTTACGTGTATCCCTACTTTTTCTGTCTTTACACGGCAAATTACGTGTAGTAGAATTCACACTGGTATGGATATGTAAACATTACTAGAATGTCATTCTACTTGAAAATGTCATCATTAATTTAAAGAGATGGCTTTTGAATGTTCTTGGATAACTGTTATTTTTATAATTGCAAATTATTAATTCAGTTAATAAATGTGATAATTTTTTCAGTACTATGTATTCAGTGATTGTAATAATTTATTTGTACAACAAAAACTAATACTCAATCGAGAAAAGAGGAAAAGTGTTAAAGTGATTTTTTAATAATATATTGTTATGGAACGCTTACAATTTTGAACATCTTTAACAACAAAATACTTGGATCACAGAATATATTATTATACTGATGGATTCTCTGCTTGGATCTTCCACAAATAATACACAATAAAAATAAATTTTTATTAAGTTCACGTCTTAAATCAATTATTTATCAAATACACTATATATCAATAATATTTAATCAATAACTCAAAATATTCCCGATGCAATGTCAAATATTTAAAATTGTCACTGATTGTCAGTGTCTGATTGACAATATATGCTGACAATATTATATTCGGCTGAGTGCGTTGTAAGACAAAGATAGATTTGGAAAATATTACCACGGCATTGTGTTCATTTTTTTCGAATCCTGAAAAAACCCATAAATATTTTTGAAAAATTTAAACGCAGAATGAAAGACTAAATTATTACCGAGGGCCGAAAGTCCCTCAGAATGAATAAAAAGTTTATTTTGAATGAGATATTTGAAATTAAAAATCACACTAAATTTTCTCTTAGTTTTTCACCCCTGTAACTTGTTAAAATAAACATTATAGAAGTTCTCAGGGACTTTCGGCCCTCGCTAATAACGTAATCTTTCATTCTGCGTTTAAACTTTTCAAAAATACTTATTAGTTTTCTCAGGATTCGAAAAAAATGAATCCCCATTTGAATAGCATTGCAGCCGAAAATACGTACCGATCCTCTTAAATGTAGACTAGAGATTAAATCAAACAGGAAGCTGAGATCATTTTGAATAAAAACGTTTTTTCTACGAGCATGCAAAAAGTCTACTTTTCCGCATGCGTGTTTGGAAAGTTTTACTTTTCCGCACTGAATTTACATACATATTGTGCTTTTGTGTTTTTATTTTACACCAACTCATAAAAATGTTGTATTCTTTCTTGTACCTGTTTGCTGATTTTTCCGGTAACAGATCAAGATTATTGACAACGTAGAGAATAGATGGGGATAGTTCTTCGTCACTTGATGCCATCTAAATCACTGATGGCCGGTTTCTCCAACGATAAATAGTAGTTTATTCAATGAATAAAGTTATTCGACCAATAAACTGAAATTTCTCCATTTCTCCAAACCTGTTAAAAATAATCCATTTGCCATTTTTTACAATTCTCATGCCAAATCAGTAAAATTTATCACTTCAATGGGCCGGTTGCTGTGGTATTGCCATTGTTAGAGCCTGACGTAACACCTGTAATACGAAATTTTGATTTTCAGTTTTGGCAACAAATATGAGGCATCTGAAATATACCTAAACAACGCTGAGTTTAAACTTTCAAGTTACAAACGATCTAAAATATCTAAAATGGCTTCTTTTCGATTGCACGAGTTTTTTTTTTAGAAACTACAGAACTTCCAACTACAAATTACACCCAATGCCGTCTTCATAGAAACATTTTCTCGTGACGTGAGGTTTGTAATGGGAAAGTGTTCATTCATCGTTTTTAGATATATTTCAAATGTTTCATATTTGTTACCACAACTTAAAAAATCGAAAATTCATGTGATAGGTTTTGAAGATTACACAAAAAGTACTAATGAAAAGCTACATTTCTTGTTTGAAACCTTTTTTTTTCGGCGTACACAGGGCCCCCGTAAGAGTTACAGGCGCCTGTGTGCAAAAAAAATTTTGGCGCTCCTTAAGTCATCTTGGATCATGTCATATTTTATATCATATTTTTTGACGGCAGGTAGGCAGGTAAATGCTTGAAATAAAGCAAAAAACTGAACTTTAGAAGTAATATTTATAGTCCATTCACCCACGGTCAAATATTGCAAAACCTCGCAAATTTTAAAGAAACGCTTGGATTGATATGGAATTGGTATACACTTATCTAACATGTCAAAGAAAAAAATGCTATTGTGCTGATGTGTGCTTTTGCCCTGGGTGTATCACCCCTTCTGGGGGGGAAGGGGGAAGGGGGGGGGCGAAAAAACATTTTTCAACAAAAAAAAACCAGGTTTTTAGACGTTTTTTCGCAAATAACTCAAAAAGTCAGTATTTTATCGAAAAATATAGCTCATATATTTTTAGCAAAAATATAGCTCATATGTTTTTAGCAAAAATATAGCTCATAAAAAAGTGAAAAAAATGATGTATATATGAAGTCTGTAGACCCAGTAGAAGCTGAGTTGCAGCTAATGAAAATTAGGTTCTTATTCGTCAAATTCCAAATCGAATATTTCAACGTTAAATAACCAAAAAATCAAGTACTTATCAGGGAAAATAATAATATCAATAAACTTTTATTTTTATTATTTTTTTAAGTTTCTAACGTCAAAACTAAGTAATAAGTACCCAAGTTACGCTCAAAATAGTGTTGGTCCCTTTTTTTTGGTAAAAATGATCGTGAAAATCTCCCCTAATTAGAATTCCAAATGAAATTAATCCACAAGTTAATTTACTTAAGTACTGCTTATATGATCTGGAAGTTTTATAGGTTAAAAGGGCTTGAACGAGCCACTAATCACAAGTGTATGCAAATTTTGAAAAGCTATATCTCAAGAAATTTTTGTCTTACACGAAAACAAAAATCCAAAATATTCAGAAAAGCAAAACCTACATTTTTTTACTGCTTGATATTTTTGGTATCACTAATGATTTTTAAGTTATCTTGAAAAAAAAAAGATTTTTTTTATAAAAAAAAAACAGATGAAACTTACAGATTATAAAATACTTATAAACAATACATATATTATAACGTAAATGTTAAAGGGGTGCCAATTATTTCATTTGGGATGCCAATTATTAGGGAGTGAGTTTTACGATTTTTTTTTTACCGAAAAATAAGGGGCTTTTATTTTAAGCGTAATTTACTTACTTTTGATGCTAGAAATTTTTTTAAAGATAAAATTTCTTTTTTTAACGTTTTAAAGAAGTTGTAATGAGTTTTCCCCGAAAAGTGCTTAATTTTTTGGTTATTTCACGTTAAACTATTCGATTTGGAATTTGACGAATAAGGAAATAGGTAGTTTTTATTAGCTACAAATCTGCTTCTAATGGGTTTACAGACTTCATAAATATACCCCATTTTGTGAACTACCTCTATAGAACCAAAGTTGCTTAGGAAGTCAGTTTATCCAATTCCGGACATATTTTGAACGTATGTTTTTCACCCCCGGAGAAGCGGTGAAACTCACCCCGGGGCAAAAGCAGAGATCGGCACAATACACTTTTTTTCTTTGACGGGCTAACTATGTGAAATATGTGTATACCAAATTTCATATCAATACAAGCGTTCCTTTAAAATTCACATCAAAAACCTTGAGTAAATGGACTATTATTAGTACCTATACTAAAAAAATATCAAAATGAAACAACAGAATAAAATCACAATAAAATAAATTAAAATGCCTGACTCCTGACATTTCTCGCACATATGAATAGGCAGTAACTGGATTATGTACTAATAACATTTCGTGTGGATGTATAAGTTCTTCTTCTTTAGGGGTCGTGTCCGTATTCAGACGTTGGTCGTCATCATGCTTACATACAAGTCCCTAAAACCTCTCTCTATCGGACGCTGCGCGAAATAATTTGCCTACTGTGGTTTCACACCATTGTCTAATATTACGCAACCATGAAGGTTTCTTTCGACCAATCCTTCTCTAGGCCTCCACTTTTCCTTGTATTATAAGGCGAAGCAGATGGTATTTGGGTCCTCTAATTACATGGCCAAAGTATTCTGTTTTTCTCCTCTTCTTCTCATATTTACATCTAATCCTATTTAATTTCTTGACTTTTATTTTACAATAAATTTTTGTTTTTTTCCAAATTTTTTTGCAATTTTTGACCCCGGGTTTTGGCGCCCGTGTGCATTGCACATATGGTAGCGGGGGCCCTGGGCCTACAGATTTTGCTAAATCTATGTTTTATGTTCCTCCTGGAAAGCTCAGGGGTATAGTGGCAAACTTTTTTAACATCTTTTTGGTGTCCCAAAATTGACATTCTCAGCAAAATTCAGTTTGTTCGTATCGTTTTTAGAGATCAAATCTCTGACCACTGGACTATACAAATTATTTCAAAAAATTTTCACACGTCAATAATAGTGGTCCATCAAATATTATTTACAAAGTATGAACTACACATATTATTAATATTTTTATGACCAATTTAATATCTTAGTATGTTTATTTAAAGCATGATCTTGATTTTAATGTAACACTTACACATAGATGCCGATTGACACAAAACTTTTATGCAGTTATATATTTGATAGTTACCACAGTAAATATTGGTTTTACAGGTTTCCTAAACTAATAAATAAATTTATTTACTCACAACTATTACAGCTGCCTACCTCATTCCACAAAAGTGCATGTGCAATAATAGTTATTTATCTACTCTATCTCATATTATGTATTAGTTTATTTCATATTACATATTAAGTTTTTAGTTTGTGACAACTGTCATTATATATAGCAGTGCGTGAAGGGTTTAAGTGTGCGTGAAGTAACAATCTATTTTAAATGGGATTTACTTTTTCGCACTGTTTTTTGGCACACTTTCATATAATCAAATATCCTTAACTTTCGCGTTGTCATGGTGATGACGTGTGAACAATAAATTACAAAAAAAGTTTTGTGGTTTGAAAGAAGTTAGAATTTTTAAATGTCAAAGTTCTAAAAATTGTAGAATAGAAATGAATTCCAGTGAAGAGTTACAGTTTTTTTATTTGTTTATCGTAGATAAAATATTATATTAAACTGTGCGTGAAGTACTTTTTGCTAATTTACGCGATGTATAGCACTCGCTCCGCTGTCGTTCGTGCTCTAAACATCGCGCGCGTTCACAAAAAGCATACTTCACGAACTGTTTCATAAATAACTATTATAATATGTGTATCATATAACATGGCCGGCTAATTTTTGATATATGCTATTCCTATGATTAAAATGCTGACTAGACTGTCCAGTGGTTTGGACTTCGTCTTCTTTCCTGAACCGTCTTACATCGTCTTTTCTATTCTATTTGTTGTCATTTGACTTCTATAACCACTCCATTCTTGCATTCTTCTCTTTCTTACCCGGTCCTTGACGTTCTTTACTTTGTATCTCCGTTATATATCTATACTTCTAGCTCTGTCCCACAGTGTCTTACCATCGAATTTTTAAGAGTTTTTATCTCTGCTGTTTCTAGCATTATTTTTTTTCTTTGTGTCAGTTCGTGTTTCGGCCGCGTATGTCATTATTGATCTGATGACTTGTAAATTCTGCCTTTTATTTCTTTCTACATTTCTCATCGTACCATCTCACATTTCTTTCTCTCTTATCTTCTCCGACAGTTTCTTCAGGTGCGTTTCTTATTATTATTTCCATTTGGTTTCATTCCTCCATCCAATTCGTCTCCGTGTGTGCGTTGAGTTTTCTCTGCAGAGTATTTTGGTATTTTTATTTCTTTACTAGGTTCTCCCTAGGCATTTTTTCCCATTTGCTTGGATATATTGTTATGAACCGCGAAAAGAAAAAGCAATCAAAGGTATGGTTGTTTCAAGACAAGTCTTTTTTTTTTTTGAAAAGGGGGCATGTTACCAAGATTTCATTAAAGAATGGTATACGCAGAGCCGTGCGGTACATCTTTTCAATATGATGCAAGTGTTCGAAATGCCGCCAGTTAAATATTATTGAAATTTAACTTTTATTTTTATTAAAACAACGAAACAACCTACACAAAATGAACGAAAACTTTTATTTAAAAAAAAAACATACTTTAAATTAAATGAAATATATTTATTAACACTACATCAAGTGGATGTTTTTGCTACCTGTTGATCGCTACTGTCTCACCTTAAGTTTTGGTTTTAAAAATTTCTCACGTTCGGAATTTAGTCGACAAATTTAATGTGAAGTAATTACATACTATAATTTTTGAAGGGACTGGCCGTAAGTACCACTTACTAAGTAGTACGAGTTTTTAAACAATGATTTCCTGATCGACGCGACGTTTCAAAAAACTTTTAAATTTTTTGAAACTTGCAGCGTCGAAAACAACAAGCGATCTGGTAGAAAATCCAGTACAGAAGACACATAGATTACATGTTTTGTCCAGATAAAACTAAGGAAAGATGACACACATACATACCGGGTGGTGAATTGGAAAACGGGCCATAGGAAACTCAATGTAAAATTCTAAATTGTTGAATTCCTGCTTCCCTAATTATGTTACATCATGAGAAACTATTTGTAGAGGATTAAAATCTGTAATAAAAACAAAAGTTAAAATTGTCCTACGATTTAAACAGAGTCCAAAATTTTGAAAAATAGAATACATTTGCCATACCTAAGTAAGTGAGTAAAAGTAAGGCCACACGTTACTATTTCTGACAGTACGCAAACTATTTACTGAATAAATCATCTTTATTATTACTACTTTCTCCTCAACTGAGGACATATTTTCGACTTTATTGTTTTTTAAACAATAAAAACGATAAAATAAAAAAACTGACAGTTCAAAATATTGTTAATATAATAATTTCATTGTGACCGAAGGCAACCTTATACACATTCTTGCACTGTGTGTGGCCTAAATTTGGCAAATACTTTGATAAAATTTATCATATTTTACAAAATTTTGGAATGTGTTTAATTCGTAGAACAATTTTAACAATTGTTTTCAATAAAGATTTCAATCTCTACAAATAGTTTCTCATGTCTTTTGATGTAGAATAATTAGGGAAGCAGGAATTCAACAGTTTAGAATTTTACATTGAGTTTCCTATGGCCCGTTTTCCAATTCACCACCCTGTATAACTAAAGAAAGATTATCCAGATATTATGACCTACACTCTTAAGCAACATCCCGATGATTTAAAGCATGTTTGCTTCAGCGATTAAGCTACATTTAGAGGATATCTTCTTCTTGCAGTGCCTATCCGTTTCGGATGTTGGCGACCATCATGGCAATTTGTACTTTGCACACTGCTGCTCTAAAAAGATTTGTGGTTGTTTTGTTGAACCACGTACCTAGATTTTTCAGCCAGGAAATCCTTCGCCTTCCTGGTCCTCGCTTTCCTTCTACTTTTATAGGATATAAGCTACACAATTAGGGCATCCACACAAGATTAGGGGGCTATCCTAGCGTAAAAGTACGAAATTCATGTACTTTTTTGGAAATTTTTAAAATAAAAAGTACTGTACCAGCCAATTGTTTTGAAAATTTGCATGAGAATTTATTATAAAAAGAAGTACATGTAAAACAATGTTCATAAAAAAATATTGAAAATTAAACGATTTATGCGCCATCTAGTGGCACCATGGAAATAAAAACAGCTCCACTGTTGCAGTGATTGGGACTAATAGAGATCTTGAAACATAAAATTTCAAAGTTATTATTGAAATATAAGTTATTTTCTATACCATAAACTAGGAGTTTTTTGATCGGATAAAAATGTCAATTTGGCGTCTTTTGAAACTGAAAATGTTTTAGCAAATTTAAAAAAAAATTCAACATTTCGTCATTTTTCCATATTTTTTAATATTCTTCAAAAATAGTAGATAAATGATGGTATAGGAAATAACCTAATATATGTTGTTCTGAAGCTATTTTCTTGTGGCATTTTTACAATTTTAACTATTTAGAATGGGAAATAAGCCACAATATTATTAAAAAATGATTTTTATTAACGTTTCGACGCCCAAATCTATTTTTTGATGAAATATATATAAATATATATAAATACTATCCCAAACAAAAACGATGTCGGGATAGTATCACGAGGTTTTTCCTGGTTTTCCCTCGTGATTTACTATGAGATCTCTAACGCGAGAATTTTAATGTCACCGTTGCATGTGGTTGTCTTTTTAAAGACAGATCACATACTATGATTTTTTTTGTGACGGATATTCTTGAGTTGGGGTTGATTTCATGTAATCGAATGAACTATCTTTCAGTAAAGTCGTCCCAGGAACGCAACTCATAAATATTGGCAATATCATTTTAAAGTCTTCTACTTTAAAATGTATCATATGTATCTGAATTGCCGATATAAATGAGTCAAATTAAATAAATTATTAGAAGAATTTTTTTACTAAGCAACAACATTTTTGTTTATATTAATAGTATTTTGTATTTTGACAACGGCACCCGATTTGGGCGTCGAAACGTTAATAAAAATCATTTTTTAATAATATTGTGGCTTATTTCCCATTCTAAATAGTTAAAAACCTAATATATTTCAATAATCACCTTGAAATTTTATGTTTCAGGATCTCTATTAGTCCCAATCACTGCAGGAGTGGGGCCATGTTTTTATTTTCACGGTGCCAGTAGATGGCACATAAATTGTTTAATTTTCAATATTTTTTTATGAAAATTGTTTTACTACTTCTTTTTATAATAAATGCTCATGCAAAGTTTTAAAACAATTATTGGTACATTATTTTTCATTTTAGAAATTCCCAAAAAAAGTATTTGAATTTCATACTTTTACACTAGGATAGTCCCTTAAATGAAAAGAATGAATAACCAGAACAAAAAACGATTAGAAAAGAAAAAATGTCTTCAAAACAAAATCTAAAGGATTTCATTGATAATACACTCCCAAAAAAAATTGCATGAAACATAAAAAACATTCATTATTATTACACCTCCACAATCCTCTCACATTTTCCAAGTGGCGGATTGCCAATCCCGGCACGAGTGAGAATAAAAAGTGCGATAAATTGAAACAAGGTTTCTCATTTAGCCCAGGCTGTATTGCTGCCCCCGTTGGGTAAATGATTCCTTTTCGATTTTTTTGCACAAACTTACTCAAAAAGAAGTCATTATAACAAATCCACAGGGTGTCAGGCCTGTCAGGTGTCAGGTACCGTGTCAAAAAATTATTTAAACAATTTTTTTTTCAACAAATTCACAAAAATAATTCTTTCACTTCTGATATTTTGAGCAAAAAAGGCCTCTTGTGATTTTTCTCTAAAATTGATTGTTGTAGAGTTAGATGCGATTTAAAATTTGAAAAACGCGAAAATAACCATTTTTACGGCATAATAACTCGGTTAAAAATAATTATTATGAAAGTCATAAACTGACCAAATCAAAGACTAAATCCTCCTCTATAAGATCCTGAAGAAATTTTTGTCATTATTTTATTACTAAGATGTTATTTTTAATTATCAACAATGAGCGCTAAGCGTATATTGAAGCGGCCGTCAACGTGAGTGCGAGTGAGATGCACCATTGACGGCCGCCGAATACGCACTTAGCGCTCATTGTTAATAATTTAAAATAACATCTTAGTAATAAAATAATGACAAAAATTTCTTCAGGGTCTTGTAGCTGTAGGCTTTAAACTTTGATTTGGTCACTTTCTGACTCTTTTAGTAATTATTTTTAACCGAGTTATTAAGACTTGAAAATTGACCATTGACCAAATTGGCCATTTTCGCATTTTTCAAATTTTAAATCGCGTGACGGGTTTAAAGTGTGCGTGAAGTAACAATGTATTTTAAATGGGATTTACTTTTTCGCACACTTTCAATGGGTTTTTTGGCACACTTTCATATAATCAAATATCCTTAACTTTCGCGTTGTCATGGTGATGACAATATGAGCAATGACTTACAACAAAATTTTTGACAGTTTTGTGGTTTGAAAGTAGTTAGGATTTTTAAACGTCAAAGTTCTAAAAATTGTAGAATAGAAATGAATTCCAGTGACGAAGAGTTACATTTTTTTTTATTTGTTTATCGTAGATAAAATATTGTATGAAACTGTGCGTGAAGTACTTTTTGAGAACTTACGCGATGTATAGCACTCGCTACGCTGTCGCTCGTGCTCTAAACATCGCGTGCGTTCGCAAAAAGCATACTTCACGAACTGTTCCATAAATAACTATTTGTGAATTTGTTTAAAAAACATTTTTAAACCATTTTTCGACCACGGTACCGCCTGGCACCCTGTGGATTTGTTATAAATACCTCTTTTTGAGTAAGTTTGCAAAAAAAAATCGATTCGGAATAATTTACCTAACGGAGGCGACGATACAGTCTGGACTAATTCTGTAACGATGCCGTTTTAAAATTGAGTGATACATTGTTTGATATAAAAAAAAACTGCGTCAGGTAATAAAAAAAGTATTTTTAGCAATTTATATTTTATAGGAAAGATCCCGAAGCCATGGTCATCACAGCTGTAGATTATACTCCTACGATGTAGACTTTCTATATTTAAGATAAGACAAATGCTCTTGCCGTTAAGATTCTTTATTTGCATAAAATTGATCCAAAAAAATTAAATGTGAGAATTATATCATCAACGAAAACACTAGCCAAAATGTCTAGTTTCAAATAAGTAAAGATACTGTAGAATTCCATCGCATAGAGAATAAATCAGCTTATTTCGGCCTACACAGTCGTAATGCTTGACGCACCTTAGATTCGCAGATGAAATCGTTCTGATCACGGATAACATCGACGAGGCAAATTATATGCTAGAAGAAATGGCACAAGCTGTATCAGCAGTAGGTCCCCGAATAAACGTAAGAAAAACTCAAATAATGACAAATTTAGTGCTTGCACAAAACAGCAGAAATGTTACCAATTTATGCCAAAATGTCACCTTTGTTCGATCGCAGTTAGAGTGTAATCTTTATAACGCTTTATATTCCACTTATTGGGACCGTGCAAGTTCGGAAAAGCGACACCTGGATTCATAGCTCGGCAACATTTTTCGCAGTTTTAATTATATAGGCCAATCATATTGGTCCTGGTTACTGGATAATTTTCAAGGCCATAGCTCAAAAAAATTAAAAGAAGAAAAAGTAATATTAAGGTTATGTTATTAAAAGGTAAACAATTGTATGTAGTATATAATGTTTCTTCTTCATTGACAGTAGATATGAAATATACGTCAATTTGACAATTTCAATTGACAATGAATTGCATATTTAAGAAAGTTGCAAGATTTCTCCGCTATTCGCGCACGATCGTTTCTCGTATCCCCTCCAAGTACTTGTACACGGCGAATACAAATTAAATGAAACAAGTTAGGGTATGTTTCTTTAAATGTAAATTAACCCTCGTAAGGCGGTGCTTAGATTCTTACGTAAACAACGGTCCAGGTGCATTTGCACCCCATCCGTATATCCATTTTGTTTATATGTGAACGTTGGGGAAATTGATTTGAAAGATAATTAGGACTTGCTTTTCATATTATGAAGCATAATTTTACAAACAAAGTACTCATTTATTCTTAAGAACAATATTATCGCTGCAAGACAAACACATGAAATTTTTCACAGTGTGAGCAACACAAAGTTTTTACACACAATACAGTTATGCCGGGATTGTCTCATAGCTCTGTTAGTTCCAGGTGGAACAACAGAAACTTATAATTCAGGATGAAATTTTCATCATTTGCACCTTACAGTCAGTTTTCCAAAAAAAAAACACATAAACGCAAAGAGTTTTAAATGCTGTAATGGGTGGAAGGCGTTTAGAATTGAATTTAATGCGAATAAAAAAATGGACAAAAATCAAAAAAAAAAAAAAAATTATTAAAAAAGATAGCTGAGAAAAACGAGGTCTGGGATGTAGCTGCACCCCGCACCGCGTTACGAGGGTTAATAGAAAGCTTCCAATATTATTTTTACGCGTATACAGGGTGATTGATTAGTAGGGTAAAGCTAAATAGCTCCGCTATAGTAATAGATAGCAATAAAAGTTAATAACAAAAATTTTAGCCACCTTTGAGCTTTACATTACAAAATTAGTTAGAATGTTACAGGGTGTTCGATAACACAGTGGCAGACCTAACTTATGTTTTTTTTAAATGGAACACCCTATATTTTATTTTATATTCGAAATCCTGTTAACTTCTCCATCACAAAAATATAAAGGTTTGTAATGTTATACAGGTTATTTACAAAGTTGTAACCAATTTTGTATGAAAATCGTAACAAGTTCAACTCTTTGTATAAATAAAAATAAGCACAACAGCAATGGTTTATTCCATAGTTTTTTATTTATTGTCAAAATTTTTAAGAATTATTGATATTGCTAATTTTCTTTATATCAAATACAGGGTGAGTCAAAACGCAAGTACATTATTTTCTCAGTAATGTTAAATGGAACACCCTGTATTTTATATTATTATTGAAAAGTAACATTAACGTACTTTAATTTTTATATAACATTCCCTATGCCCAAAATTATTAGTTGTCGAGATATTTTCATTTTTCAGAGCAAATTATTTTAGGTGTTTAAATTTATCTAAATTTTAAGTAAGCCATGACTGAATTGACAATTGAAGATTACCGATTATCAATCCGGTAATCAATGTAACACTGTAGCAAATAAAGAAATAAAAATAATTTATTAGTAATACATTTTACAAACAAAAACACAGCCACTACATGCAACATTTTTGAAACAATTAAAAACTATCTTTTTTATGTAAATGCAACAAATAAACAAAGAAAATTAGTAATAAATTTTACAAAAAAAAACACACAAACACAAAATACAATATTTTGTGAAGACAATTAAACACTACTTTTGTATGTAAATGTAACAAATAAAGAACGAAACATAATTTATCAGTAATACATTTTGCAAAAAAACATGTTTGAAAAAATTAGAAGCTACTTTTAATAAAATATTTTTAATATTTAATTACATAAGGTGTTCAAAATTATCTCCTAACACATTTAGGTACGCCTAAAAACGATCATTGAATGAGCTACTTACTCTACGGAGTATTTGTAAGTTAACACATCGAAATACACTTTGTATTCTATTTTTCATCCCATCCCTTGTTGTTGGAGGTATTTTACAAACTGCATTATTAACGTAACCCCAAAAAAATCAGTCCAGTTTATTAAATTCTGGTGATTTGGGTGGCCACGCTACTGGTCCATTGAAAAATGAAAATATCTCGAAAACTAATAAATTTAGACGTAGGGAATGTTATATAAAAATTAAAGTACGGTAATGGTACTTTTCAATAGTGATATAAAATACAGGGTGTTCCATTTAAAATTACTGAGAAAATAATGTACTTGCGTTTTGACTCACCCTGTATTTGATATAAAGAAAATTAGCAATATCGACCATTCTTGAAAATTTTTTACAATACTTTAAAAAATATGGCATTAATAGACCATTGTTGTTTTGCTTATTTTTATTTATACAGGGAGTTGAACTTGTTACGATTTTCATATAAAATTGGTTATAACTTTGTAAATACCCTGTATAACATAACAAACCTTTATATTTTTGTGATGAAAAAGTTAACAGGATTTCGAATTTAAAATAAAATATAGGGTGTTCTATTTAAAAAAACATAAGTTTGGTCTGCCACTGTGTTATCGAACACCCTGTAACATTCTAACTAATTTTGTAATGTGAAGCTCAAAGGTGGCTAAAATTTTTGTTATTATTTTTTATTGCTATCTATTACTATAGCGGAGCTATTGAGCTTTACCCTACTAATCAATCACCCTGTATAATAAAATATGTCTAGTGGCTGTAATTCCCGTGTACTCAGCTAAATGATTCTAAAAAGGAACAGACCTACCGCCTAAATATTTCGTGTTGATATCATGTGACGTCAAGTGCTATGACGCGGATGACGTGCAACGGTAAGTATATTGGACGGACGGTATAAGTATGTAAAGCAAACTGATTTAATAGGATCCTATAAATTAGATATCAGGACATTCTTCCTAGTCGGTCGTTCGGTTCTAACTTCGTGTTAACTTAAATTCTCAATCACGTTTCGTGATTTGTTTCCATCTTTCTGCGTCTTCTGCAATTCTAAAGCAATGGTTTAGTTGAGCTCCGACTTCCTGCAATGTCAAACGCTCCAGACCATCTCTACGCACCACAGGACCAAAGTAAGCGGTGAATTTTTCGATAACAACGTTTTGGAGCCTTTTTGTAACGTGCATCTGCCTACAAATCGATTCCTTGGTTCTTCTTGCGGTCCAGGGTATTCGCAACATTCTTTGCCAGCAAAAATTTCGAACGGGTCTATAGTACGTTTATAGATCCGAAGGCCTTCCGCTCCGACCTTCATCGTGAATTTCAATTCGGCCTTCACTAAATTCTCTACACCATTTGCGGACACGTTGAACATATATGCATTTTTACCCATAAACTTCCACTAACTGACGATGAACGTCAATAGGTGAAGTCCATTCTGCATTTAAAAAACGTATCACAGCATGAATAGCTATCAGGACCTCCATCTTCGAAGGCAGCTAGACCGACACTGAGCAATGCAACTTGACAAAACTGGTGGGGTAAGAGATACGGAAAGTTGGTGTATCAGGCAGTGCTGCCAGATTTCTTCCAGCACGTCTTACTCTTACTCAGCGGCATAGGAAACCTTGTTTTAAGAATGACCCTCGTATTATCATTAGTCCTATTACAAAACTCCTGTTGACACACTGCAAAGTTAACAAGTAGAATTTTGATTAAGATAAATACTGAACCTCACTATGTATTTTGTAATAGGAATATTTGGCAAAGGAATACTCCTGTAATAAAACCATGTCAGTTTTGGTATTAACACCTGCTGTTATCAAAAGTAGCCAGTTATACATTGAATTGTTGAAATGCAAACGTGATGTATTAGCTTCATTTATAACATAGACATTGATATTTAATTGTTTCATAATAATAAGTAAACAGTAAAAATTTACTCGCTTGATAATAAATTACATTTGGCAAAGTAATATGCACCAGGTATATTTCTAGTATGTAAATCAGGCGCCTCATTGCTGTAGCTCAAACTGATCGAAATAATAATTGTAATTTTCGCGGTGCATTTCCAAAATATTATTAGATAACTTGATTTTGCTTAGAAGTTATTTAAATGAAGCAAATCTCAACATCAATTTTATTATTCTGTTGTTTGCTTAACTAAAGATTGTGAATGAACTTTTTCGTCTAATTATGTTCCCTATTTTAAGATTTAACCGTGGTGGCGTTTATTTGGGATTTGGCAGGTTAGCCCGATAAAAGAACACAAAATTTTACACGAAAACCTCAAAAAAAATTAGGAAGAATGAAAATTTTACGGATACGTAGGTAGGTGAAAATCTCTATTATTATACAGTGATGAGCGCGCTAATAACCGGCAAAATAAAGCAAAAGATGGAAAACATATCATGTTGCGAGATAAAAAGAAATGAAACTAGTGGAGGTAGGAAATTTAGCGATAAAAACCTATAAATTTACATTATATTTATTGTTTCCCATCTTTAGACGTTTTAGAGGAGTATGTCAATTAAAACTGTCACTGTCACAGTGGAAGTTGCCAAACTCGTCCGATACGTCTAAAGGTGGGGAACAATAAATATAATATAAATTTATAGGTTTTTATCGCTAAATTTCCCACCTCCTCTAGTTTAATTTCTTTTCATCTCACAACTTAATATGTTTTTCATCTTTTGCGTTATTTTGCCGGTTATTAGCGCGCTCATCACTGTATAAGAAAAAGTTTACACTTTTAAATCCCCACCATTTGACAAACATTGGGAAATACCCCTTCTCGGGGTGAAAAAATATACATTCAAAATAAATCTGGAATTTTATAAAATAACTAATGGCACAGAAAAGGACATAACACAAAGAATAAGCTTGGTACAAAACGCTTTAAACTCTTTACGCAAGATATGGGCCTCGACAAACATCAGCAGAAAAACAAAGCTACGATTATTTGAAACTAATGTAAAGTCTGTCCTGTTATATGGAGCAGAAACATGGAAACACCATAAACAATTATTTCAGAAAATACAATCCTTCATTAACAGGTGCCTATGTATTATACTGAGAATATTTTGGCCAAACAAAATCACTAATGATGAATTGTGGATAATAACAAATGAAGAAAGGATAGAACATACAATAAAACAACGGAAATGGAAGTGGATAGGACACACCTTACGAAAACCAGCAACAAATATTGCTCTACATTACAATGCTCAAGCCAAAAGAAGAAAGGGTAGACCATCTTATACGTGGAAAAGAACAATAGAGAAAGAACTCAAAGAAAATAATTTAACATGGAACGATGCAAAACAGAAGGGAATGGAGAAAACTAGTAAAAAAAATTGGACGGAACTCAACAGATAATGCGTGGGACTAGCAACCTCACCATCATACCTCATGCTACTTGAAACACCGCAAGGTGCCCTTTACTCCACTTGGAGATGTATGATTATGATGAATTCTAAGCAACTTGTGTTCTATAGAGTTTTTTCCTTAAGTCAATACTGTTCGAGTTATTTCCGAGTGGATATGTTCATTTTTAACAAAGAAAAAATGTTTTTGGCCGTTTTTTCGCAAAGACCTTAAAAAGTAAGTAGGTATTTTGTCAAAAAAAAACTCTGAGAAAAAAAATAGCCTATAAGAAGAGTTGTAGCTAATGAAAAGTAGCATCTTATTCGTCAAATTCGAAATTGAATATTTTATCGTGAAATAACCAAAAAACGGAGCCCTTTTCGGGGAAAACTCATTACAACTTTTTTAGTGTTTAAAAAAGATTTTTTTGTTTTTTTTAAACTTCTAACATTAAAAGAAAGTGAGTTACGCTCAAAATATTGTTGACCACTTTTATTTTTTGGTAAAAAGAATCGCGAAAATGGCCCCCTTATTAGCATCCCCAATAAAATTAATCGTTACCGCTTCACAAGTTACTTTATGTATTGTTTATATGATGTATAAGTTTCATGGATTTAAAGTTTAAAGTGCTCATTTTTGAAAAAAATTGGTTTTAAAGTAAAACTTGTTTTTTTTTAATTTTGAAATAAATCCCTTTTTTTCAAAATAACTTGAAAATTATTATCTAGTAATATGTATAAAAAATCTCAAAGAGCAATAAAATCTACGTTTTACTTTTCTGAATATTTTGGATCTTTTGTTTTCCTCTTAGACAAAAATTGGTTATGCTATGGCTGTTCAAAATTTGCGTACACTCGTATTAGTGACTCGTTCAAGCCATTTTAACTACAGCCTTTTCAAAAATAAGTACTTCGAACCGATGAACCTTACAGATAATAATATTAAGGAATACATAAGAAAAGTAACTTGTGAAGCGGTAACGATTAATTTTATTTGGGATGCTTATTAGAAGGTGATTTTCGCAATTCTTTTTACCAAAAAACAAAAGAGACCAACAATATTTTGAGCGTAACTCACTTAATTTTAATGTTAAAAGTTTAAACCTTTTTTAAATAATAAACCCACTTTAAAAAAGTTGTAATGAGTTTTCCCCGGAAAGTGCTCCGTTTTTTGGTTATTTCACTTTGAAATATTCGATTTGGAATTGGACGAATAAGAACCTAGATACTGATTAGCTACAACTCCGCTTCTACTGGGTATACAGACTTCATGCATAGGTACACCATTTTTTCACTTTTTTATAAGCTATATTTTTGTTAAGAATATTTTTTTCGATAAAATACTTACTTTTTTAGTTATTTGCGAAAAACCGTCCAAAAACATGTTTTCTTTTGTTAAAAATGAACATAATTCACTCGCAAATAACTCGAAAAGTATTGATAGTGAAAAAACTCTATAGAACAAAAATTGCTTAGAATTAATTATTTTATCCAATTCCAGATTTATTTTGAATGTACTTATATTTTTTTCACCCTCGAGAAGGGACTATTTCCCAATTCTTGTAAAAGGGATAAACATTTTTTTATACAATAATAGACAATTTCAACTACCGATACCCAAATTTTCATCCTTCCTTTATTGTTTTTTGGGGTCAGATTGATTTTTGATCGGGCTAGGTTGGCGCAGACGCTAGTAATTGCTGTCCTCAATCAACTTAGTGCAAGAAGCTTTGGTGGGTTGTGTAACAATTACTAAAAGAAAAGAAAATACTTCAAATACTTCGTTTACACGAAGATTTCTATAGCTTATTGTATAAACAGTATGCCACTAATGTTCGTGTAACAAATATTCCAAAAGTTTGAGTAGGGCTCAAATTGAAATGCCACTATCAGAAATGAAAAACAACAAAGCTCCAGGAGAAGATGGCATTATAACTGAAAGTATTAAAACAAGAGGAGGAAAATTAATAAACGCCCTGAAATTTCTATTTAATAGAAGTTTATTGACTGGACAAATTCAAAGTCATGGAATAATACCATCATGTACAAAAAAGGCAACCCAACAGACATTAAAAACTATTGCCCGATTACTGTCTTTCTCGTTTTTTTTCGCTTAAAAGTCGCGTTTACACGATGACAATTGGCGAGACAATTGTCATTACATGGTTGCGGATTGTCGGAGGCCAGTCCAGTTGAACGAGAAGATGTTTATACGGGGCCAACTATTGCCATGGCAGTAGACAGCTAAAACATGGCCGACTGCTCGTCATCTGTTGTGTCAAACAACAAAAACAAGACAGCACTACTGGCCTACACCGTTCACACGGCGCCAATTGTCGCGACAATTGAGATTTCGAGTGGTGGGGGGCTTACTGGGCGCAGCTCATTGTCCTCAGTCTACTCCCGGAGACAACTGAATTTTGGGCCAATTGTGAGGGCAGTTGGCAAGGCAATTGGCCTGAAGTGTTTAGACGAAGACAATAATTTCATGCCAGTCAGTTGTCTTCTGACAATTGTCTCGCCAATTGTCATCATGTAAACGCGACTTTATGGCTGCTAATACCTGTACATATTCGTACCAAATACGCTCGCTGTTTTTGCTGTATTTCTTCTATGATGGTGGCTGTTCTCTCCATGATTTGTCTTATTCATTCATTTGTTACGTGCATCCTTCTTAGTCTAGGCTGTATCGTCGCCCCCGTTAGGTAAATTATTCCGATTAGTTTTTTTTAACAAACTTACTCAAAAAGAGGTCCTTATAACAAATCCACGGCGTGCCGGGAGATACCGCGGTCGGAAAATTGTTTCAAAATTTTTTTAAACAAATTCAAAAAATCAATTTTTTTCACTTCGGACAAATTTGTTTTAGATTCTCTGGGTCATTCTGAGCAAGACAGGTAATCTGATTTTTTCTCTCAAATTGATAGTTGTCGAGTTATATGCGATTTAAAATTTGAAACACGAGAAAATAGCCATTTTCAATAACTCGGTTAAAAATTATTATGAAGGTCAGAAAGTGACTAAATCAAAGTTTAAAGCCCCCTACATAGTCCTGAAGAAATTTGTGTCATTCATTTATTACTAAGCTGTTATTTTTAATTATTAACAATGAGCGCTAAGAGCGTATTGAGGCGGCCATCAATGTGAGTGCGAGTAAGATGTACCATTGGACTGCCGGAATGGTTTATCTCTTCCGCACTCACCATTGACGGATGCCTGATACGGGCTTATCGCTGAGTGTTAATAATTTAAAATAACAGCTTAGTAATAAAATAATGACAAAAATTTCTTCAGGATCTTGTAGGGGGCTTTAAACTTTGATTTGGTCACTTTCTAACTTTCGTAGTAATAATTTTTAACCGAGTTATTAATCGCGTTTTTCAAATTTTAAATCGCGGATAACTCGACAACAATCAATTTTAGAGAAAAATCACAACGGACTTTGTTGCTCATAATAACACAAAGAATCTAAAAAAATTGTACAAAGCGAAAAAATTGATTTTTTTGAATTTGTTTAAAAAAATTGTTTAAACAATTTTCCGACCGCGTCACCTCCCGGCACCCTGTGGATTTGTTATAAGGACCTCTTTTTGAGTAAGTTTGTGCAAAAAAACGAATCGGAATAATTTACCCAACGGGGGTGACGATACAGCCTGGACTATCTGGATATCTGGTGATCTGCGCTAAAAATCTATTCCAAGAACAAGGAGTTTTTGTTCTGTTCTCTTAGTGAGTAGCCAGGTTTCGCATCCATAAAGTAAAACGCCTTTAAAAATACTGTCTTTTACTGTATTTTTTGACCAGAGTGGTGTGCTTGGTGTATAGTGCTGATTATTAATTTAAAGTGATAATTCAAAATAAAAAATAAAAAAAAAATCATTAGTTGTCATATTAACAAGAATATATGCAAAAATATGTGTGAAATATATTTAAAAAGAAGTGGTCTTAAGTACCATTACTTTTAGTATAGGAATATATGCAAAATGCATTTTTGTATAAATTTAGTAATACTACATTTACTAAAAAGAATTAAATGTTGACATTACGAACTGTGCCGTTACGAATATGTATAGTTACGAACTGTCGCCGTTACGAATTGTCCGTTACAATTTGTCGGGTTACGAACTGTCGCTTTGCGAGATGTCATAGAACCGGTATATTCACTAGGGTGCATCGAAAAAATAAAAGTTGGAAATGTTATATCTAATAGCGTGAAAAAGTTGCTAGTGTTATTTTTCAGCATATTAGTATTTTTAATTTTTTTTCTAAGCGAATTTTCTGCCCCCAACGACCTTGAATTTTATTAAATATCTGATTTTTATGGAAATTTCAATTTATATTATTTGGAATAAAATATGTGCTAACTTGATCTAAGATCAATTAAAGAAAACTTAAAATGTTGTCAATTACAAATTTAAACGATATTTAAAGTTTTATTTGTTTTTTCATTCTCCCCAACCCCTTTGAAATGTCCCGCTTCGTGAGTCCGTGCGTGTAATTTTCATTTATGTTTGGTGCGATGCCTTACTTTTAGACAAGGCGAAAACGGCGGGTTCGAAGGGAAAAATATTCCCATGAGATTTTTTTGCATAATCACATTCGTGAGACATCCCAGAATAAGGTTCAAGAAGTCGCCTACGTGAAAAGTGGGCCAATTTTTTTTTAACAATTTTTTTTTTAATCAAATTGCAAGAATCAATATTTTTGGCCCGAACAATTTTTTCTTTAATTTTTTGGACCATTCTGGACAAAAAAGGTCTCCTATAATTTTTCTCTAAAGTTGATCGTTTTCGACTTATAAGCAATTTAAAATTGAAAAAAACGAAAAATGGCGATTTTCAATGCTTAATAACTCGGGTAAAAGTTATTATTATGAAAGTCAATATATAACTAAATCAAAGTTTAAAGCCCCCCCTACAAGATCCTGAAGAAATTTTTGTCATTATTTTATTATTAAGCTGTTATTTTTAAGAAATAATAATAAGTGCCATGCACGTGTGCGTCGGCTGTAAATGCTGAGTGCGAGAGAGAAGCCATTCCAGCAGTCCAATTGTGCATCTTACTCGCACTCACATTTACAGCCGAGTCAATACGATCTAACCGGTAATTGTTATTAATTAAAAATAACAGCTTAGTATTAAATTAATGACACAGATTTCTTCAGGATCATGTAGCGGCGACTTTAAACTTTGATTTAGTCACTTTCTGACTTCCATAATAATAACTTTTAACAGAGTTATTAAGTCTTAAAAATGGCCATTTTCGCGTTTTTCAAATTTTAAATTGCTTATAACTCGAAAAAAATCAACTTTAGAGAAAAATTATAGGAGACCTTTTTTGTCCAGAATGGTCAAAAAAACCTAAAAAAAAATTACTGCGGGCCAAAAATATTGATTTTTGCAATTTGATTAAAAAAAAATTGTTAAAAAAAATTGGCCCACTTTTTACTTGGGCGACTTCTTGAACCTTATTCTGGGATGTCTCACGAATGTGATTATGCAAAAATATCTCATGGGAATATTTTTCCCAACGAACCCGCCGTTTCCGCCTTGTCTATTTGTTATTATTGTTGTTTGTAAATTAAATATTTTTAAAATAGATAAACCAGGACCATGGGGAATAAAATCCAGATGTGCTGTGGACCTCCCCATTTTTGGGCAATCACCAAATATACCTGAAAATGTTTTACCGAAATACAAGCAAGCGATGAAGTTTTGTGGTTGCAAGAGGATAAAAAACTCGGCAAGAAAGAGCCAGAATTTTCTGGTATTGCCGAACAGGTTGCAATTAAATTGGAGGAAATATGGAAAAAGGCTTTAATTCCAATAATTTAATATACAAGAATTATTCAGCTTTTAAAAGCCTATCATGACAAATATATGAAACTTATGAAACCATTTAAGAACAGGCAAAACAGAGAATTTTACAAAAATAAATTCAATGCTTTAAGAACAAAAGTAAAACTACACGTTTCGATCTTGCAGCATGCAAATGTCTTTGTAGCAAATCTCAAAAAGTGCCTCTGGATGAGCGCGAATTTCTATTAAATCAAAGAGGTCCCAGAAAAATGGTGATAAGCTCGATTGATAGGGAAAACAAAAACAAATATAATCAGAGAGAACAACGGTAAAAGGAGGAAGTTACCGACACAAAGACAAAACTTTAGCTCAAGTAAAAAACAGTACTGACAAAACTTTAGCTCAAGTAAAAAACAGTACATAAAACAGTCTTATGGTCAATCGATCGTGGAAGAACACATAACACTTGTGCATGAGTCAGGGTGCAAATATTTCGGATATGGGTATCCGCTGTCGGGTATATCAGAAAGTATCAAATCCAGCTATTGCATGTGACGAAACAGTCGTAAATACTGGCGTTAAGGGTGACGTAATACGGCTGTTGGAAGAACATCTTAAAAAACCGCTTCAGTGGTTTGTATGTCTGCGACATTCAAATGATCTACCCCTTGGACATCAAAAGAAGTTTGCCAGTGACCAAATCAAAAAAGGCGAGGGTCTTCAAACTTTCTCCTATAAAAATTTTGATTCAAACGACTACTTTGAGTTAATTAACTAACAAGAATACCACCTTACCGAACCCTCTATATTGTCTAGATTTTCGAGTGACAATCTGCGACATTTTATTAAGAATTTTAACTTAGACCCTTTTAACATTGAGATTGAGAAATATCACTGCCACAAACAATGTTTAGGACGATGTGTCAAGCTTGTGACACAAGCTTCTCTAGCAGTTTATTCGAGGAGCGTATTCGATGGATGGATTTATAAAAACTCGAATTGATTCCAGAAAAACTATGCCTCACTTTAATGCTAAATCGGAAGACATCTTCGAATAGAATGCTTTTACCATATTTTTTTGTAATATTTATATACTCAATTTTGTAGTTTGCTTTATATTTATTTTAGTATTAAAAAACTTGGGTGATGTCAGGGAGACGGATAAGTTAGGCTATTTTGTTATAAAAAGAATGTTTTAGTATACTTTTCTTAAGTAAAATTTTTAATTGCCTTGTGAAACCAGAAAATATTTTCCAATTTAAACCGAATTTATTTATTCAAGTTCTATAAGGTATTACATTTCCCTTACAAAAGAAATTCACCTATTAATGTATTTTTTCTAATTTTTAGTTGCCGTGGGGGACAGAAAATATTTTTTTATTTCAACGCAATTTTACTAAAATACTAAATAGTGTGTTAGGCAACTTTTGTGAGCTATTACATTTTCGTTTCGAAATAAAAATTTTTTTCGTCTAACATTTTTTCAAAATTTTTAATTGTCTTGGGGGGTCAGAAGATATTTTCCAATTTCGAAAAAATTTTACCAAAATACTTAACAGTTGATTGGGCAACTTTGTGAGGTATTACTTTTCCATCGCAAAAAAATTTTTTTTCGCCTTTTTCGATGCACCCTAATATTCACCCTGCCATTTTCTGTAGAATGAAAATACATACAAAACATGTAAGGAGCAAATCTTTCAGAATAAATATTCTACCTCAAGTGTGAGAATCTCTAGTTGCCATTGTTAAAAATGATTTCGGAATATTACATTCACTAACGGTTGTGGAGAGAAATTATTCCAACTTATTGGACATAAGCCCAACATTGTACCGTTAATAACTCGTGTATTATTCTTGTAATTATACTAAAATAAATGTAGATTTTATTTTTAACCTGGAACTCATTGTATATTCATCCATTCATCATTTTTTTTTAAATAGTTTTAATGTACGCTACGACATTGACAAAAAGTTTTCTACTCCAACCGTATAGCAAGCAGTTGACCTATATGCAGTTCGCCATATGTGATAAAAAAAGAAACGTCACAGTCACACCACACAACATAATTTAGAACACAGGTATGCCTAGGACTATCTCCTACGCCAGCAGAGAAAATATATATTCATTTTATTATTTTAAACATATTTATACCGTTAATAAATAATATAACTTAATATAAAATTATGGATCTTTCAGAAGTGACAGTAATAATAGATGTCTGTAATAGTTGATGAAAATCCGTGTTTATTAAAAAACCATAAGAAAATGTAGCTACGGGATTTTATCAAATTTATGAACATACAATATATTATATTATAACCATAACTATGATTTTCTATAACCCGTTTGTAAACTATAATTTGAAAACTCTATTTGATGATGACATAAAACAGAAGAACAGACTCACATAGACAAAGATTAGAAATTGACTATACATATACATATATATACATTAACAATTTTTGTCTTTTCTCGATTATTCGATTTTTTTGCATAATATACAAATTATTGTAATCACTGAATACATAGTAAAAAATAATCCTATTAATTAAAATTATTTAAGCGATTATGCAAGTAACTTTTATCCAAGAATATTCAAAAACTAAACGAAATAGCCATATCTCGTATTTTGCTAGTGAAATTGATACTTCGTCGTCGGCAACTAATACAACTATACAGTGATGAGCGCACTAATAACCGGCAAAATAACGCAAAAGATGGAAAACATATTAAGTTGTGAGATAAAAAGGGATGAACCTAGTAGAGGTAGAAGAAGTTAAGCAATTTATCTTAAAAACAAATAGCAGTAAAGCACCTGTAAAAGCTAAACACTTTTCAACACCTAAGTAAGTAAACAAGCTAACAAAAAATTATATGAGTCGATTTTTACTAAAAAATTGTCTAACATATACATACAGACCGTTTATTATCTGATTAGATATACGAGACCTGATTAGATATACGAGACTGAACGGAGTGCTAAAATCGGCAACAGTGTATTAAATACTTTAATTGTATTTTAATTTGTTAAATATGTTCAAACTGTATCTAATCGCTCCGATAGTATCAATATATTATTAAAATCACATTAACAATTTTTGTCTTTTCTCGATTATTCGATTTTTTTGCATAGTATACAAATTATTGTAATCACTTCACAAATGGAAATACCGTGGGTTTCACCGGAAATACCGTTAACTTATTTAATTTAAATGGGACACCCTGTATATTTTTGCGGATTTTAAAAGAACTTGTTATTTTTAATTCATGCATACCAAATTTGGTAGAATTTTTTTTAAAAAAGTGTGTAGATAATTTTTTGTATTAATACAACGTAGTACGAAATAAACGGGTACCATCTATACTGTATACTAAAATTGTTGTTTACATGCACTGCATGAATTATTTGAATTTAGTATAGTAGGTAAAACTGTTACTGAACTAATTGACAGAAATAAGTTATATTAAAAATGGTTCATTTAAGTGAAAAAGATCGTATTGAAATATTAACCCCTTAACGTACACACTCGAATTAACTCGAGCGCACTAAACTGGCCAAAATGTGCACACTCGAGATAATTCGAGCGGCGTTATAATTGATGTTTCTATAATTCATCACACTCGAATGCAATCGAGAATTGAAAATAACAATGTGAGAGCAAAAAAAAAAACAAACGTTTTATTGATATTTGTTATTTATATGGGATTGTAAGCTATAACAATAATTATTACTTATTCAAGTAGAAAAATATCTTTTGCTACTTAGGGACGTATCTCCTTCATATTCTGTTTCGCTCATTTTTCAATATATGTATTTTACTCAAATAAAATATAATATAAATGTAATATAGTTTATTATACATATACATAGGTATATATATTTATACATATTAATATATAATATTATAGAAGTATCTAATATTCTGAAAATTAAAAATCATACCAAAATATCCAATATACTCAGGTTTACTTTCTGTAATCACAAAATGAGTCACTGTTTACAAATTAGCTCATTGTTGTGTGATATTACATTGTATGTTCTGCAATATTTGATCAAAATCCAAAATTGTAATAAAAATTTTGATTATTTTTGTATTTTTGTAATTTCTTTGTCAAAACAACCTTCTAAATTGTCTCTTTTTACATTAAAAAAAATTGATTTTTTTTGGCCGGTATTTTTCAAAAAAATTGTGCATTAAGGGGTTAATGATAATCGGTTATGGTGAATTTTCATTTTTTGGAAGTGAATTTTCTAAATCGATCGATTGGAAGTAGAGGATTCATAGAGTGGCTTGCTCGTTCTCCGGACCTGAATCCGTTAGATTTTTTTTGGGTTATCTAAAATCACGTATTTACGTTAGGCGACCAACATGCTTGCAGGATTTGAGACAAAGAATAATTGATGAATGTGAATATGTGGAGAAATCTTGCAAAAAGTGACTCACGAATTTATTTATAGGCTTGCACGTTGTCAGGAGGTGAACAGCAAACACTTTCAACATTTGAAATTATTTTTTTTTTTTAGTTTTAATATCATTGGTCTACCGTAAATAAATTAACCTATTTTTTAACTGTAAAGATATTTATTTCTTGTTTTAATAGTTTTTTCTTCCAAACTTGGTATGTATGAATTAAAAATAACAAGTTCTTTTAAAATCTGCAAAAATATATAGGGTGTCCCATTTAAAGTAAATAAGTTATAAGGGTATTTCCGGTGAAACCGGAAGTGGAGTAGTAACAAAAAATATGGCATCAGATGTCTTTTGCGTCACTGTACTTGCATGCAAAGTTTCATAAATATTGTTCTTTTCGTTTCAAAGATATCTGCTTGGTTCCATACTTTATCCCAACTCTGTATATCTAATTAAAATGCAAAGATATTTATGAAAATAATATTTAATCGGTTTCAAGATATATTTAAAGAAAATTTAAGTTGTTCCCAGTATGGCTTCAGAAAGGGAACAGCACACCAGAGGCAATCCTAGGCCTAACTTTAATGGTAGAGACAAACCTAGAGGTTCAAAGAAATTATATGCATGTTACGTTGAACACAAACATATTTCGACTTAATTAAGCATGAAAGATTATTTAAATGATGTAGGACTGGATGGATTTGATATAGCCTATCATTAGTGACATATACAGGGTGTAACAAAAATACGGGTCATAAATTTAATCACATATTCTGGGACCCAAAATAGTTCTATTGAACCTAACTTACCTTAGTACAAAAGTGCACATAAAAAAAGTTACAGCCCTTTGAAGTTACAAAATAAAAATCGATTTTTTCCAATATATCGAAAACTATTAGAGATCTTTTATTGAAAATAGACATGTGGCATTCTTATGGTAGTAGTATTTTAAGAAAAAATTATAGTGAAATTTGGACAGCCCATAAAAATTTTATGGGGGTTTTGTTCCTTTATACCCTCCTATTATATATATGGGGGTTTTTATCGAGATATTTTGAATATTTGTCAAATCCACCACATATTTGTATATGGCTAAGTACGATTATGGAGACTTGGTAATAATATGAAAATTTATTTATGATTTACATTTTTAGGTATATTTTGAACCATATTAAAAAAGAAGTAATATCTTGATAAAAAGTGCTGTCTCGAAAAAATACAAAGAGGCAAAAAAGTTTTAAAAACACTGTGTTTAACTAGTGTTACCGCAGTAAAAGTTTAATTGAAACATACACAAGCATTTGGGGGGGTTTAAAGGAACAAAACCCCCATAAAATTTTTATGTAAACATATTAAAAAAGAAGCCACAACTCGATAAAAACTGCCTTATCGAAAAAATACTAAGAGGCAAAAAAGTTATAGAAATATTGAATTTAACTAATGGTACCACAATAATAATTTAATTGGAACGTACACAAAAGTTTGGGGGGGTTTAAGGGAACAAAACCCCCATAAATTTTTATGGG
The DNA here is from genome assembly GCF_917563875.1 of Diabrotica virgifera virgifera. Lineage (NCBI taxonomy): Eukaryota > Metazoa > Arthropoda > Insecta > Coleoptera > Chrysomelidae > Diabrotica > Diabrotica virgifera. The sequence goes on from NC_065447.1 coordinate 64,375,834, forward strand.
GCGCACAAATTTCACTATAATTCTTTTTTAAGATGTTCCTGTCATAAGAATGCCACATGTCCATTTTCAATAAAAAATCTCTAATAGTTTTCGATATATTCGAAAAAATCGATTTTTATTTTGTAACTTCAAAGGGCTGTAACTTTTTTTATGTGCATATTTGTACTAAGGTAAATTAGGTTTATTCGAACTATTCTTGGTCTCAGAATATGTGATTTAATTTATGACCTGTATTTTCGTTACACCCTGTATTGGAATCATGCAGGATGTGTTAGAACGGAAAATAGTAATTACCAATTACATAATTTTAACGCGAGGAGTTCGCCAGGGTTTAATTTTGTCTCCACTACAAGTTGCTACATATATGCTGAACACATTATCAGAGTATTCATTCAGGAGCATCCAGAAGGTGTCAGAATAAATGGAATCATTATTAATAGTATAACAGTCTAAGATATGTGAATAATACTGTGATATTTGCTGAATCAGGAAAACTAACAGCACTGATGAAAGAAAATCCCAAAGCAAAGATAATCAGCATTTATACAGATAGCCAAGTGGCCGTTCTGACAGTAAAGAACCCACTCACCAAATCAAAACTGGTGACGGGCTGCAAACTCTGCTGTATAGGTAATCTTCATTATTTGAGATCAGGATTTTTTCTCCCAGATACTTAAATTTCGTTGTTCAATTATTTCGTCGTTATTTATTACTTTGTATCATTTGAATTATCTTCCCACCACTCTTCCACTTCACTAAGATTTCGTCTCAAAATGGTTGTAAAGTCAGCTGTAGGTTATCTTCGTTATTTTAGATCAGGATTTTGTAGTCTGCATAATAGGGAACTTGCATAAAATTTTAAATTCGAAAAAAATGTTATAAATCACAACAGAACATAATTTAAAACATGTATCAAAGATAAAAAAGTTTTGTTCGTCTTTCGTTTTAGGCTATTGATTATGTATTTTAGAAAGGAACTACAACGTTAACGGAGTTTTATTGTTTAATATAGTCAATGGACCTCTAAATATGAAAAAAACGTGGAGTGCTACAATTTAAAGGGGTGCGTTTTTGAGAAAGGGGTGAATTAGTCCCTAGGCACAGGGTGAATTAGGTTAAGTTCTATGCACTTTTGGCACAAACACGTATACAAGAAAATTGTTCCAGGTTAAATTTACTATCTAAATATCACATTCTAAAGTCAAAAATATTTTTTTGCAAAAATATATTCAAATGCAATTTTGCAAAAATATATGTGCCAAAAGTGCATAGAACTCACCCTAATTCACCCTGAGCCTAGGGACTAATTCGTCCCTTTCTCAAAAACGCACCCATTTAAATGGTAGCACTCCGCGGTTTTTTCAAATATAGAGGTCCATTGACCGTATGAGACAATAAAATCCCATTAACGTTGCAATTCCTTTTAGCTCTCTTATTTTGAACATAATCAATAGTCTATTTGGCCTCTAAAGACGATTAAAAATTCAAATTATACCAACAAAGTAAACAAAATTGTATATAATTTTAAATTAGACATTATAAACGTCAGTAGAAAATGTGACGTCACAAGTGTTTTTGATCGTTTGAACTATTCACAGAAAACGTGTACTTTTACAAAATGGTTTTATTTTCCATAGTAAACCTTCTTTATTTTCCTTCAAAAACTGTATCAAACTCCAATCTCAACAAACTGGTACATATTACTACAATGACATACGATAAAAATGTCATTAGAATATAAATATTTTTTCCATATTCCTCGCCGATGAGCTGGCCAAATACCCAAGTAGGTGGAGTCCAATAAACTAAAGAAAGGAGAAGAATATACTTAAATATAACCATAATCATAACTATATAATAAAACTGACGTCACGGGTCTTTTGAACTGTTTTATACCGCAGAAGACTTTAAATTTGTATTTCTAAGTTATTACGAATTTTTGAAGCGTGAAATTTTGTAACTCTCGTTTTTAAACAAAACTGAACATTATTCTGTAATAAAAAAAAATGTGCAAGTTCCCTATTAATGGAATTTTACGTTTTTACTTTCATCGGCCACATCTACACTTCAACCCGACTAAATTAAAAAAGAATGGCTAGGGATAGATCTACTTAACAAAAGCTTATGATACCCCTATGTAGACTACAGCAGTAGAACAATTCTATAACGAACTTCGATCAAAAATACAGTCGGAAAAATGAAAGAATGCCCATACGAACATATAAAACACCATGTATTTTCCTGTCACCGTGTCAAAGAAAATTGTCCAGTGCAAGTACATGTAACAATAATTATTACATGTACTTGTGCTGACAATTTTTTTGTGTGACACAGTGGCAGGAAAATACAGCGTGTTTTATATGTTCGTTCATGGGTATTCTTTCGTTTTTCCGACTGTAAGTATTAACAACCAGCTTTTCGAGAATTTTACGGTAAATAAGGGACTAAAGCAAGACTATCTATCTTCAACACTCTTCAAAATATGCCCGAATGAAGCACTGAAGAAACTAAGGTCATGCCCTGGAATGTATATACCTACAACTTTTCTAAGAAAAATTTTTCATAAGAGTGGGGAATATGTAAATAAATAAAAAATTAAAAATTTTGATTTTATAGTTTTAATGAAATTATATACATATTTAACTTGCGATATCTCAGGCTTGCGTCATCTTTAAACAAAAGAGATGACGGCATCCGGTTGCCTTGGACATGGAGACCTCTCCTAAAGAAAACATAGTCGGCTGCACTTATCAATCCAAATCTCGCCGTCAAAAATCTCCAAGCGCCGAACCAGTGAACCACGTCATCATCGACGGTATAAATGAACGGTTCAATATCGGAAACAGCAGTATTGCAGTATCCAGTGAACAGTGTGTGTCTGGAGCCTCAAGAGACTGAGACCTTGGAAGTCTTGAAGGCGACGTCAGAGAGGACGTCGAAAGCTCGGCTCAGTGAATATCAACGCGACTCAACCCGGAAGCCGGGTGAGTTTAATTTTAATATTGATTTAAAATTTTCATTGCATTAACCGCGGAGGCCTTTCCAAACAATAATTTACTACCTATTGATAATTTTTTATTTGATTTTTGAAGTTATACTTCTTTAGGCGCGTTGGGAGTAAATTTATATGTGCGCGAATTCATCAAAAGTCTTGGTCCTGAGAGCAGCTCAAACGTTATACGGGCTCTGATTGGGTAATTACAATGACCTATCAACAATTGTTCAATATGTCGGTTATGGGTAAACAAATGTTGTGTATATTAGTTTTTATTGTTGTGAGGACAGAGAAAAAAGCAAGTTTATAATTGTAGTGACTTTAAATAGTTTTTAAAAGCAACAGGTACGTAATTATTGTGAATGTTTCAGTATTGTAATAAAAAATTACATAGGTACTTACCTATGTATTTGGAAAATGTATGTAGCTATCTAGTAGGTAATGCTTTGATTTACATAAATTGATTACCAACATAATTTATACCAATCTTCATCTAATATAATAGTGTTTTCTGACTCTATGTTTTGTTGTATTTTAATTCCACAAAAATCAAACTAATTTGATTTAATTCGGAACTGTCAAACAGTAAAACGTTCAGTTAACCTATCTTCGCATATGACAGGTACGTGTAGGTGGCAAAATGAGTAGAGGCTTCGACTTCAAATCCTAAGCACCCAAATAAACACGGGTTCGAATCCCAATGCAAGTTTTTATTTTTTTATTTTTTTTTTGAAATTATACTTCCCCGGCGTATGCGCACACCGACAGTACGGTATTAGTCGCTACATCTTTTAAGTTATGTAGCGCAAATAAGGTGTTCGTAAAAAGAATATATTAAATGTGTTTTTAGTAAATATATTTATTATAATTTTTATGTCTGTGGATTTGTCTTCCTCCTTATAAGTATTATTGAAAATGTTTATTTTAAATTAATGTATCTGTCACCGTGATTGAAATTATGTCCGAGAAATGATCGTCTGAATACAAAAGCGGTGGTAGCTGATCGGTAGAGCATTCGCATAGGGACCGAGAGGTCCCCTGTTCGAATCCTGACAGTCATTTTTTTTTAATTTTTGGTGTTCTTTTTGTTCTCTGTTTAAAGTAGATAGGTATATTGATTTAGTTGAAATCATAATATGAAGTTAGATTATATTATAATAGAAGTATAACTTCTTACGTGCGTACAACAAAGTACACACACATTCTTTTTTATACATTTTATGATTGTAAGTATTTGTTATATATTTTTTTTTTAGAAAATGCGTATTTAGTTAAAATTTTTGCCAACAATTATTATTGTTCAGAAATCATTTATTTGTGGCATTTTTCAATGTGTTTGTGTGTGTTTTATTCTTTTATTTTTTTAATTTTTGGTATTGTTTTAATAAAATTTTTTTGGAAAGTAGTAAGTATTAAAATTAGTTTAATAATATTTAAATAAAATATAAATAAACTATTTAAAGTACATATTAATTTCGTTGGAATCTATAATAGAAGTATACAGTAGGAAAAATAAAAGAATACCCATGAACGAACATATAAAGCATGCTGTATTTTTCTGTCACCGTGTCACACAAAAAATTGGCCAGCGCAAGTACATGTAATAATTATTATTACATATACTTGCGCTCGGCAATTTTCTTTGTGACACGGTGATAGGAAAATACAGCGTGTTTTATATGTTCATTCATGGGTATTCTTTCATTTTTCCGACTGTAACTTCTTACGTGCATACAAAGTACGCACAAATTCTGTTTTTTATTTTATTGATAATATTTTATAAATTACAAAGCAAACGTACCTAAAGAAATTAAAACGAAATTATTACAAAACAAAAACTTAGTACCTACTTTTACAGTTTTCGAACACCAATATCTCGCAACAATTTTGTTAGTAACTACATTTTCAATACAGTATACATACAGCAAAATTGGCAACTAAGATCAAGTCTACTTAACAACATCCACAATTTTTGTGGGTACCGAATTATTTTCTTGACCTCCGCCAATGATTACTAACTAGTATTTTGGCGTGGCTCACTGTCACATTCGTCAGAAGGTTCTTGCTGGTATCGGCGTTAATTACTTGAAAATAAACACACTTTTAGTTATTTATATATTTTGTTTTTAGCACATAAATGAAATTGTTTACGATCTAATCTATTAGCCGTTCGTACTTGTTGCAACGACAACTGACAAATGCAACTAATGAGTTCAGCATAATGGCACGCGCTTGCATAAATATAATGTTAATAGACTTTTTAATAGCTGTAACAACCATTTGTACTACAAAAAATGGATACTTACATAAAATCAAATATTATTTTAGGGTATAAGAATAAGAAATCTCGGCTTTATTACATTTAGTCATAAAGTAATAGACCAGTAAGGATCTGCGAAAAACGTCTATTTTTGGATGTGAGAGGTGGCATTCGGATTTTTGCAGATAAAGTTAGGTGACACCTTCAGTAATAATAATTGAATTATGCTCCTTCTCAAATATGCCCGGAACATTAATAAAAAAATTAAAATATTTAAAAATTTCTAAAAACATCGATTTTTTTCTGCTTTCTTTGCTTATAACTTTAAAACGATTCGTTTTGGAACAAAGTCGTAGAGAAATAAAATAGTAAATAGTAAAAAATGTCTAAGATATTACCTTTTCTGCAATATAGCAATAAATACAAAATAAGGGGGCAAAATAAGTCTGTTGTTATTCAATATTTTTTAACCACTTTGGTGGCACTTAGAACCTTATAGGTCTGGATCCCGCGTATGAAAAAAGAGTTGATTAATAGCAAGCTGAAAATTTGTTAATAGCTTAAGGGTTTCTAGTCGGATAAACTTTGATATATGGGAACACTGGAACAGGGGCAGTTTTAATTGTGGAACAGGTTAAAAATTTGGAACGGTCAGACCACGAAAACGGCACATTTATTTTGTCTGACAGAATAGACTTAAACTCTCCGAACAGAGATTAAACTCTCATGCAAAAATCAGACTGCTATTTATCACCAAATGGCCGTTTTAATGAGTGGAACATGTAGAATATGTCAAATGACAGGTATTATGACAGGTGATAAATAGCAGTCTGATTTTTGCATGAGAGTTTAATCTCTGTTCGGAGAGTTTAAGTCTATTCTGTCGGACAAAATAAATGTGCCGTTTTCGTGGTCTGACCGTTCCAAATTTTTAACCTGTTCCACAATTAAAACTGCCCCTGTTCCAGTGTTCCCATATATCAAAGTTTATCCGACTAGACACCCTTAAGCTATTAACAAATTTTCAGTTTGCTATTAATCAACTTTTTTTTCATACGCGGGATCCAGACCTATTAGTAATTCGCTTAGGAAATTATTTGTAACATTATTACTTACTTAAATTACGATTACTTAAATCGTGTACCAAATTTCATTAAAATCGACCTAATAAATTTTGCATAATAAATTTGCAATCTAAATGTTTTTAATAAAGTTCAAATTTTTTAAAATCTTTCTGAACAAAAAGTAGACCATTTAGAAGTTGGCTAATTTTTTACATATAAAGAGGTGCTCTACCTATCTAATACACTTTACAGAATTAAAATCGGATTATTTAAGGGGCCCCAGCAATGTTTTAAATTTATAAACAATTTTTTGGCTTATAAACAAATAGCTTTGTTTAATAATAAAAAAATTAATTTTTAGCAATGCAAATAATTAAAACCGGTATAATTTGACTTAAACTTTCAAATGCTGTCAGCAGAATTGCTATTTTATTTTGTAATCAAACGTTATTCGCGTTCAAAAATTGCAATTTCTCGATTTTTTGAAAGTTCCACCGCGTTTATCTCGAAAACTATGCATCCTGCGAAAAAACTTGTAAGAACATTTTTTGCTTAGAATTACTCAAGAAATACAAAAAAATGTTTTATTTTGCGAAAAATCGATTTTATGTAATTCCTTAAGTTCTTTGTTTATAACAATCTTATCGACATCCGGATCAACTGTTACCCACAAAATTCGTGTTCTACGGGTCAAAATACATAAAAAACTTGGGTAAGTCCATCTAAATAAAGGAGCCCGTAGCACCCCCTCCTGGCCACAGCACTAATTTGTTTATAAGCCAAAAAATTGTTTATAACTTTAAAACATTGCTGAGGCTGCTTAAATAATCCGATTTCAATTCTGTAAAGTGCATTAGATAGGTGGAGTACTTCTTTATATGTAAAAAAATTGACAAATCTGTGTATGTTATAGTTTTTGTTGTGCAAGATTTTAAAAAAAATTTAATTTTTTAAAAAAAGTTTAGATTGCAAAATTATTATGCAAAATCTAGTAAGTCAATTTTAATGAAATTTGGTGTACGGTTTTAGCACATTACAAAAATTTTCTAAGCGAATTAGGAAGGTTCCAAGTGTAACCTAAGTGATGGAAAATCATTGAATAAGGACATGCTTGTTTTGTCCCCTTATTTTATATTTATTGCTATTTTGAAGCAAGGGTGATAAATTAAGACATTTTTAACCAATCGCATCTGATGGAAAATTTAATTATCTTTGTTTTATTCCTATAGGACTTTGTTCTAAAATGAATAGTTTTTAAGTTCTAAGCAAAAAAAGTAGAAAAAAAAGGCAATTTTTTGAAATTTTTAAATATTTTATTTTTTTTATTAATGTTCCCGGCATATTTGAGAAGGAGCATAAATAAATTATTATTAACGAAGTTATCACCAAACTTTATCCGCAAAAATCTGAATGCCACCTCTCACATTCACCTAAAAACAGATCATTACTAGTCTATAATACTCTTGAACAGATATACGTTTTGAGATATAAAATGCAATAATGCTACAGCATATAAGCAAACTGTTTGTCTATATTTCAACAAATAGTATATATTGTGTACCTAGCAGAAAAAGCTTAACATTCCCGGAGGATGTAAAGATACATGTCCGACACCCCACGGAGAGGGGTGGGGGGTAAATTTAAAATATCAAATACGAACCCCGCGATTTTTCGCGAAATGAACATAAGATCGAAAAACTGCAAAATCTATGTATTCAATATTTTTGAAAAATCTATCGAATACTTGGTGGGGGGTTACTTGAAAATCTTAAATAGGAGCCCCCAATTTTTATTGCAGATTTGGATTCTTTACGTAAACATAACCAACTTTTATTCGAGACATCTTTTCGAATTACGGATAGATGGCGCTATAATCGGAAAAAACGATTGTTCGAAATGGAAAACCAAATTAAAAAATGAAAAGTCTCCCACTTTATGAAAAACTTCTTAACTTTTTTTGGTTTTAGGACCTAATCTTCACAACCCAATAGGTCCTAATAACGCTCGAGTAACTGCAAATTTAGCATACTTTCCTCCCCTACTATTAGATTTATTTCATACATAATCTTAGTTCTTCAAACCACGTTTGTTTTCAATTTAATCGTAATAGGGATAAATGGGATTATAAGAACAAACCGATACTGAGGGAAAGAGACATTGGATAAGCAACCAACAAATTTGTGGACAATATATAAAATAAAAGAATGGTTAACGAACGAAAATATTTCATTTCCTCGTCCATGAATGTAAGATACATTATCAGTTAAAACGTATTTTTGCTTGTCTTCGACAGTGCTTCAAATATTGGGAAAATTTGCTATTAACTTTTTTAAGTACAACGGACAGTTAAGTCAAAGTTTTTATCCTTAACCCCAAATTATCTTAAATTCGTGAAATATACTATAGTTATTTTACCATGAAAAAGCTTACATTTATGTGTTTACATCTCGGCACAAGAAATATTCTTATATAAAATGGTAGTAGTCATTGTACGACGAAAAAGTGTACGTAATTTGTTGATACTTTGGCACAACCCCCAAAAATTTTCGTTTGAAATAAGAAAACATCCGGAAATAATACATAACATATACGTGGGAGTTGCTTTATTTCTTGAATCATAGTCTACCGTTGTCGTCGGTAATATACGAGCATGCATCATGGTTAACTTTGGTTTTAAGTCGGTTTGATAAATTCCTTAAAATTTTTCATTTTCCTAAAAATAGATCGAAAAGTCCAGTTTGGAATGCGCGTTTGTAGTTTTTAAAGCCGAAAATAGCACGCGCTTAGAAACGATTCTCGTTTAAGCCTTGTTCCTTCTATAAACGTTTAATATCGGCTACGGTTTTTTAAAAGTTTTTACACAGTCGAACGGAGGAAATCACAACACGTATTCTATTTATGATTTTAGTGTTAAGAAATTCTAAGGTTGTCTACATCCCAGTGCCTATGCACAAATGTTTTTTTACTTAACTTCTAAAGAATACACAATTCGAATACATATTGAAGCCAATTCTAAGATGAATACATATGTGGATTCCTATAGCTATACAATAGAAGATAGTTAAATGTGTAACAATCGAACGGCCCATCAGAAAGGTGAAAGACAGTTTATGTTTCTTTTCGATTCAAAGGTGGTCCACCATCCCCATATATAGCTGTTTCTGTTTCTCCAGACGCAGACGTCTTCAGTGGACACCTCTGAATCGAAACGAAACCAAACTGTGTATTTAAGCTGAATTATAAAAATAACATTATAATTCACTTTTAGGACGCTTTAGCGACATCTGTTAAAGAAAAGATGAAAAGTCCCAGATGCCAAATTCATTATTGAAATAATAAATAATAGTTTAAATGTGAAACTTTTCGTGGGAACCACTTTCTGGTCTTCTTCTTGTAGTGCCTATCCGTTTCGGATGTTGGCGACCATAATGGCAATCTGTACTTTGCACACTGCTGCTCTAAAAAGATTTGTGGTTGTTGTGAAAAGTTTGTAAAAAGTTGTGGCCAGGAAATTCTTCGCCTTCCTGGTCCTCGTTTTCCTTCCACTTTTCCTTGTAAGATTAGTTGCAGCAGTCCATATCTTTCACTGTTTCTCATGATGTGACCCAAGGTTCATAGATAGGAGGTAGGTTGTCTCGTAACTATGTGGGCTGAAGCGAGGGAGAGGAGAAGGACTACGTCACTCGTACGACAAAGTCAAGACAGTCTTTGTTTGTGGTTCAAACCTAACCCTCTTTTTTATGTTGTGGTTGCGTTTCCGAATATTTCTATATAATTTTCTTTAATATTGTTTAGGTATTTGTTTAATTTTTAATTAATACGTATACATGGTACATGTTTAATGGATTAGGGCTTGAAGGACAAATAATTTTTTGTATTTTAATCTAAAAATAAATTATTTTTATTATTAGTTTTTTTTTTCCTATGACTACATGATAAAAATGCAGCACATTCCAGAAAAACCATAATAAGTAAGTACCTATGTAATTTTGCTAAACTTTTTCTACTTTTTGTTTTGGGTTTTTGTGCGAATTGAACTGTTATCTCCATTTAAAACACACAATAAATGTTAAATCTTCAAATCAATTCTATTCTTTTGTCAGCAGACTATTGATTTTTAAGGGAAAAATTGATATAATTATCAATATAAGAACTACTTAATATATCTATACCCAAAAAAATCCCAAAATATATTGCAAAACCCAAGTTTTTGAACATGTTATTAGCATTGAAACTTATGACAATTTCAAAAGTGTCGTACGAGTGACGGATTCCCGCTTTAAAAAGCGAGCATTTGATTGGTCTATAGTTACGAGACAACCTACGCCCAATCTATTAACCTTGGATGTCACCAAGGTATTCGATTTTGGCTGCTTTTATTGTGGTTAACAGCTCTTTTTCTTTTTGCATTCTCAGCAAGACACTCTGATTAGTAACGTGGTCGGTATAAGATACCTTTAGGATTCGACGATAAAGCCACATTTCGAAAGCCTCAACTTTCTGGTAACATACTTAATCTCTAACTTTTACAATTTATAAGACAAGAGACGACGAGTAAAGAAAGCGAAAAGGATTCTACAATATGCAGTCACATTCCGCCTTATTCGTCTAGGAAAATGTCCGAAAGATAGTTCCCAGTACTCAAAATCTGTGTAATGATAAAAGTGAAAGACAGTTTATGTTTCTTTTCGATTCAGAGGTAAAAAGAAACAAAACAGATATTCGCAAAGAAACATAAACTGTCTTTTACTTTTATCTTTACTCAGATTTTGAGTACTTGGAATCATCTTTCGTTGGACCTTTTCCTAGACGAGGAAGGCGGAACGTGACTGCATACTGTAGAGTCCTTTTCGCTTTCTTTACTCGTCGTCTCTTGACTTATAAATTGTAAAAGTCAGAGATTCAGGATATTACCAGAAAGTGGTTCCCACGAAAAGTTTCAGATTTAAATTATTATTTATTAAATGTTGAATGGGTTGCATGTGAGAGTTCATTTTAAATGAAGTAAAAGACAGGCGTACTCTCAATCATTTAATTGTGTACTTCCGACGACCGGTTTCGCTCTCTATAGGTTGCAGAGCATCATCAGGTCAACGGTTACAAGTCACTAAATGCTATAAATAAAAACCAGAGTTAGAACAATATCTGGTTATAAAAGATGCTAAAGATCCATAAGATCAAGCCAATGTTGAACAACATACATAAAATAGTAAAAACAGCAGACAAATACATATGCATGTAAAAACGGGGGCGGTAACAAACGTTCCCAAGCTTACAAACACATGCAGATGTATACTGTCAACAATCATGCAATTATAACGTGTCGTACTTACATTCGGATACAAGGAGCTATAACCTCAGTATTCCTTAACATGATGTTTCTGCTTAAGTTAGATTAACATCATGTTAAGGAATACTGAGGTTATAGCTCCTTGTATCCGAATGTAAGTACGACACGTTATAATTGCATGATTGTTGACAGTATACATCTGCATGTGTTTGTAAGCTTGAGGACGTTTGTTACCGCCCCCGTTTTTACATGCATATGTATTTGTCTGCTGTTTTTACTATTTTATGTATGTTGTTCAACATTGGCTTGATCTTATGGATCTTTAGCATCTTTTATAACCAGACATTGTTCTAACTCTGGTTTTCATTTGTAGCATTTAGTGACTTGTAACCGTTGACCTGATGATGCTCTGCAACCTATAGAGAGCGAAACCGGTCGTCGGAAGTACACAATTAAATGATTGAGAGTACGTCTGTCTTTTACTTCATTTATTACTTTAATAATAAATTTTGCATGTGGAACATTTCATCTTTTCTTTAACAGATGTTGCTAAAGCGTCCTGAAAGTGAATTATAATGTTATTTTTATAATTCAGCTTAAATATACAGTTTGGCTTCGATTCAGAGGTGTCCATAGAGCCCCACTGAAGACGTCTGGAGAGATAGAAACAGCTGTATGGGGATGGTGGACCACCTCTGAATCGAAAAGAAATACTGAAACTGTCTTTCACTTTTATCTTTACTCAGATTTTGAGTAATAGGAACCACCTTTCGTTGGACCTTTTTGTAGTAATATTATAACACTGTATAAAAGATGTTTAAAGCTCAATCAAGTCAATAATCTAGGTATTATTAATTCTTGGATTCAGTAACCCCGAGTAACATTGAAATGACATGCATGTTATTATTTGAAGGTGTATATAAACAATAACCCTGGCGATATAGAATTATTATTGTAGTTAGTAGTCAGTATTTATAATGTAACGGTGATTGCGACAGGTCGGTTTACCTAGGTCGTTACCAATTGTTGATGTTTACATACGCAGTTTGAATACCAGTAAATAAAGCATATTGTTAGCAGATAAAGTCGTATTTATTTAAATAAGGATTATAATGGTCATTTGAGTACCAACCCTTCAGTTATTTATGACATTTTCCTAGACGAGGAAGGCGGAATGTGACTGCATATTGTAGAATCCTTTTCGCTTTCTTTACTCGTCGTCTCTTGTCTTATAAATTGTAAAAGTCAGAGATTAAGGATGTTAGCAGAAAGTGGTTCTCACGAAAAGTTTCTAAATTATTATTTATTATTTTAATAATGAATTTTGCATCTGCATATTGAATTTCATCTTTTCTTTTCTCCATCAGAAATGGTGGGCGCCAATTTGTAACAATATAACTACCACAGAAAATTGATGATTAATGTATATAGTCGGTTCGCTAAACTCACGACACAACTGGCTAGTGATTTTAGTAGGTAATTTTTTTGTTTTTGGCCAATTTTGCCAAAATTGGCAAAATTACTAACTATTTAGTAATTATTAACTATTTAGTAATTACTTTTTTAACAATTTTACCAAATTGGCAAAATTACTTACTAAAATCACTAGCCAGGTGTGTCTGAGTTTAGCGAACCGACTATAACAATAAAACTCCAACTAACTACAATTGTTTAAGATTCTAGCTCAGTCACTCAGGTGTAAATTCGTCTTATCTTAAATGCAAACTAAAAAATTAGTTTAGATGTGATAAATAAAACATTAACTTAACTAGGCTAGAGAGGGTCCCTCCCGAACAAGGGGAACAAGAAAAATGTAATTTAGGAAAAAAAAAATAAAACTGAGACTAGTTATTTTCCTAACTAGTGCGGAAAGTGATACTTTCACGCACGAGACTGACGTTGACCCGAACGACGCGACAGCGGAGTTCGGGCAAGCAGTCGAGTGCGGGGAAGACACTTTCCGCATGAGTTAGGAACAATATTTTTTCTAGGACCGTACGTTTGGAAAAAAGCCACAAAAATAGAGTTATATCAATTTTTATTTAGAAGTGAAAATACACAAATTAATTCTTTGACAATGTTGTCAAAACCAAACTTTCAATATAATAGGTTACCACGACGACGATATTTGTTTCCATGACGACGATTCAAAACCATTGTAATTGTCTACTGATCAGACTTTTAAATATTATGCCAAAATAATTTTATTTAATCGAATTATCAGTAGTAATTGCACAAGAGCTCTAAAATTATTGAATTTTCCCGAGTGACACTTTGACAGTTTTAATTTCACGAGCCGAATGCGAGTGAAATTATGTCAAAGTGTCACGAGGGCAAAACTTCTATATTAATTTTAGAGATCGAGTGCAATTTGTTGCGATTATTTCATGAATAAAACTGTTTAAAACCAAAATTTTATTGTAATTTACTTATGTAAGTACAAATTAGTACAATTAAACAGACAGTTATTATAATTATTTGACGGTTGAAAGTCATCACTTTTATAATTTTTAAAACATTAATTGTCATTAATGTCACTGAATGTATTTTTTCATAGCAACGAAGGGCATCTGACGTAATATACTTGACGACGGGCAATTATCAAAAATTATCAGGTTAATTTGTATTTCTGTAGCTTTCTATTGGTCAGAATCTCCTATGAATGAAATAATCAAAGGTAATCACGAGTCCTCTAAATTTTATCGATAAATTTTTTTGTTTCCACGAAAACTTCTTTATTTGGTAAAATTACGAAAACAAACCGAATGATAAAATCACGAGTCCGAAGGACGAGTGATTTTATCCATTTCGGTTTGAGTGATTTTACCCTAAATAAAGAAGTTTAAGTATGAAAACGAAAAAATTTATCATGCAAAATTTAGAGGACGATTGGTATTTGAAAAGATTATTTTGTGAACCAATATGTATTATTAGTAAATACGGGCATCTGTGAAATATATACGGCCTATACATATATATAAATATTATGAACCTTGGACTGTGGAAGTTAAATTAAATTTATACTTGTTTTTGGCTGGCTAACCAGCTAAAACCAAGTCACTTGTATGGTGATATGAAAGATCGTCCTCACTAGTTTGTTTTTTCTTCGAACCATTCCTTGAAAGTTAAATGGTGTTTACTAACCATTTGTTGCTTTCTTTATAATGTTTCGTACAAACAACAAGTTTTTCTTACCATATTATATTACATCTTCAAATTTACCGCTCAAATGCATTAGCGGTTGGTATTTCGCCTTGTTGTGTCAGTTTTGACTTCAAGGTCACTGTCTTTTACGGGATGGTTCGTTGTCTTTAGAAATGCCCATTTTGCCGAGTGGATTTGAATAGTGTAGAAGCTTTTGTGGTAACTTTTAATACCTTTTTTATAAATTTTGCTACTATTAACTTTTATAATCATTTTAATAATGTTACCTAAAGTCAAAATCAAACTAAATTAATATGCTTTTGTTGGAAGGTTGATCTTGTGATCTTACTTAGTTTCTCGGCGAATACAAGTTTTTTACATATTTTTTTTAATCACATGTATGATAACCACATGCTGCTTTTGCTGTTCAAAGTCTTTGTTAAACTGTAAACTGTACTTAGCTATTGATTGTTTCTACAACCTAACGATTCAATGGTTCATTGTTTCAAGCTTTTTTTACAATTTTATACCTTTGACTGCTACATGTCTTTTTGAGGTAACACTGTTGTATTAACTTCTCTTTGGATGTTTGGTTTTTCATATTATTCTTTTTAGATGAACCGATGATGCTCTTTGATTAGAGAGCGAAACGTCTTCGAATAAATAGATGAAGTAGCCACCTTCTTTGTCTTATTTCTCCACCTATTGACCGAAAAACCCACCACTCCTCGAGTGATCCTTAATTTATATATATAAACATATATAAATATATATAAATATATATAAAAATACGGCCTACTTGCTTCGTGGTCTTACCCAGCTACGAGCTGCGGCTAAAACTCGCTCTGATGGAATACAGTGTTGCCAAATTTACTGTTCCGTTCCGTCACAAATCGTCTGTCATTCAAGTCATTTTGTCAAAAACAAATTTGTTTGGTTTTGTTTTCAAAATTGTTGTGAAGTTCTATTTTCTATTTGGTTCTATTTTTTAGTCATGAAGTAGTATAGTGGGATATTTGAAGTTCTTGGGTACTGAAAATTCAAGAAGTTTTAGAAGGAAAACAAGTTTTAAACTCTGGTCATCTTATTTTGGCTGGAAAAATAGAGGAAAGTTCTGAGCATACCATCAAAATAAGTGGTTTATTCCTTCAGTAAGGTCCAATCCCCACGAAATTAAAGGAACCCTATCTTTCACAAATGGCATGAGCATTAGCTAAATGTTATGTTCTTGTAAAGCAGAAAATAGTGGAAAATGTAAACATGTCTCTACTCTTGTTAAATGTAAGTATAAGGTATGTAAAGTTCCAAAAATAAATGCAATCATGAAAGGAATATTTTTGATTTTACATTGATATTGTTTTAAGGAAGATGTGAAATTAATGGAACATTCAGTACATGAGTTGAAAAAAATTTTAACAGATTGGCAAATGAAGACCATTTTTAATTGATCTAAACATTTATAGAAACAAAGTATATGGTTAATATAAAATATTACCTGCCTGAAGTAACTTGGGTGTACAAATCAATAGTAACCATAATTTTTATTCCCAGGGCCAGTGAGAAACAATGTGCATTTCATTTCTAAGTGTTCTAAGGAAAGATCTCATAAGAATAAATAGATCTTACAATGAAGATTAACCTAATGTGTTTAACCATCCAAATTATTGTATTGTTATAAAAATAACAAATCTCCATTTCATATTATTTACACTTACATAAATTAGCCTGGAATTTCATTGTGTCTATATTAGTGGCCATAGTCACAAACCTACCCTAGTCTACGGAGGTACTGTCTTTCGCAGATGTGGTAATACCGGGTTTGATACATTATTGCTAAATAAAGTTTGTGAATAGTAACTTTTCACAAAATAGACAGTTTTAATAGTTTTCACTGTACTTAAATCTTTTTTACATTCAGTGGTAATAACATATTATATTTTGTTTTGGTATTTAAATTTACCTAAATATTTATAGAAATATACTATACTAAATTCAAGATGCAGTAGAAATAAACAAACCAAGACATGTTAAATGCTAATACTATGAGCACTCCCGAATCATAATTTACAATGTATATACATTGTAAATCCAAAATCATGATTTCCAAAGTTTATACATTGTAAATTATGATTCGGGAGTGCTCCTAATAGTAGGATTTAACTTGTCTTGATTTGTTTATTTCTACTGCATCTTAATTTTAAATTTATTGTAGATGTGGCCATCATAGGACTCTTGCTTATAGATGCAATAAAATTATTGGTTTATTTTCATTTTAAATGTTATACTTCCAGTATTGTATGTAGTACCTAGTATTAAAACATATATTTTTAATTAAAAATATAAATATTTATTTTTATAATGAACAACATTAAATTTACCTCTTGTGGGGGTAAAAAAAAGTTATAGTAAATATTTTTATCTCGTTTAGCTTTTGATGATATTTGCCATATGTTTTTGTAAGACATGTTTAACGAGTAGTCTAAGGGCATATTATTATACATTGTTATACAAAATAGACATAAAATTTTGAAACTTTCAGCTTCACTTTTTCATTGTTTCAATATTAAATCCCAAATTTAGACTCTCCACCATTTTCTCATAAAAAAGTATGTTCAGTTTTTACCCCAGGTAGACTGAAACCACCAAAAAATTGATATTACTTAAGTTTATAAGTATTAAAAAAATGCGTTTCATCAGATACACAAAATAAATGCAACTGATTATGTTCAGATAGTGGTGTCCCTCTTAATTTTTATTCCTAAAAACTTTAGGTAACTATTAAACCAAAGTAAAAAACAAAATGTTTGCTTTCTGTGTGGAGTTACAAAAATAAGTTGAAATGCTATTTAATTTCGTATTATTTTCTGGTGATCCTCTGCCATACTAATTTTACATTGTTCTTACATGCAAGCATTTGTAAATTAATTTACCATTAAAGGACGGCCCAAGGTATATTCATCTTAAATGGGTGGTTGTAGTTTTGTATATTTTATTTTTATTTTATTCTGAAGCTATTTTCTTGTGGCATTTTTATAATCAACTATATTCAAATGGGAAATAAGCCACAATTTTACCTAAAAATGATTTTATTAACGTTTCGACGCCCAAGTCGGGTGTCGTTGTCAAAATACAAAATAATACTAAATAAATAAAAATGTTGCTTAGTAAAAAATTCTTCTAATAATTTATTTAATCTGACTCATTTATATCGGCAATTCAGACACGTATTATACATTTTAAAGTAGACGACTTTAAAATGATATTGCCAATATTGATGAGTTGCGTTCCTGGGACGACTTTACTAAAAGATAGTTCATTCGATTACATGAAATCAATCCCAACTCAAGAATATCCGCCACAAAAAATCATAGCATGTAATCTGTCTTTAAAAAGACAACCAAATGCAACGGTGGCACTGAAATTCTCGCGTTAGAGATTCCATAGTAAATCACGAGGGAAAACCAGGAAAAACCTCGTGATACTATCCCGACATCGTAAGTATTTGGGTTTACATTTAGTTTACTCTCAAAACTAATACCAAATTCTGACTTGATATTTTAAATTTTAAATAATACTAAAATACTAAATATGTACTAACTCGATATGTTACTGATTTACTAATTGTGGTATTTTCTTTCTATTGACTTCCTCCTTTAATATGGGTAACCACATCCTACTGCATTCTACCGAGGAATTTGCGACACAATTGGTTTCATTTAGCATAATTAGAGCCGCTTCTTTGATTTTCCTCTTTTTACTATCTGCTTCTTTTAGGACTATACTTGAATCTCTCCACTGAACTCTATGTTCATTATCCCATGCGTGTTGACATATTTGAGATCTATCAAATTCTCTATTTTTTATATAAGACTGATGTTCATTTACTCTAACGTCTATTGGTCTTGACGTTTCACCTATATAAAATTGTTCGCATTCACAAGGTATTTTATAAATACAATTCTTTGTTCTTTCTTGTTCACTGTTAGGTTTAGTTTTAGATAGAATAGATCTCAAAGTGTTTGTTGTTTTGAATGTTGTTGATATGTTGAATTTATTTCCTATTGTTTTAAGTTTCTCGGATAGTCCTTTTACATATGGTATTGATATTTTCCTCGTATTATTTCTTGTGAATGTTGTAGGATCCCATTCTAAGTTGTTCTGTTCCATTCGATCCAATCTTGACAATTCCTTATTTATAAACGATATGGGATAATCATTTTTTAATAAAACAGATGTTAACAATTGTTTTTCTTCTAAAAATGAATTTTCGTTAGAACAAGTAATTTTGGCTCTATCATATAAGGATTTAATGATTCCCTTTTTAACGTTGATGTTATGAATTGATTTGTAATTGAGATATCTGTTGGTGTGT
The DNA here is from genome assembly GCF_917563875.1 of Diabrotica virgifera virgifera. Taxonomy (NCBI): domain Eukaryota; kingdom Metazoa; phylum Arthropoda; class Insecta; order Coleoptera; family Chrysomelidae; genus Diabrotica; species Diabrotica virgifera. Next base: position 64,394,959 of record NC_065447.1, read on the forward strand.
GTTGGTTTTCTATACACTTGAGTCTCATATCCAGTATCCTTCTTTGAGACCAAAACATCGAGGAAAGGTAGGGTGTTATTGTATTCCTTTTCCATTGTAAACTTTATTGTCTCTTCTTGATCGTTTATAATATTCAGGAACGTATCCAACAATTCCGATCTATGAGGCCACATGGAAAACACATCATCTACATATCTCCACCATACTGTGGGTTTTAAATTTTGTTTAGAAATGATATTAGTTTCGAAATCCTCCATAAATATATTAGCCAATAATGGAGATAAAGAAGAACCCATTGCGAGACCAAAATTTTGTTTATAGAATTCATTATTTAGTTGAAAATAGGTATTATTAGTACATAATGTCAATAACTCCATTATAGCTGATACATTTAGTCTTGTCCTAGTTGTTAATGTATTATCATTTTCTAATTTCGTTTTGATTAAGTTTAAAGTTTTATCTAATGGTACATTTGTAAATAAACTGTTTATGTCAAAACTTACTAAAATATTATTTGGATTAAATTCAATATTTGATAATTTGTTTAAAAAATGTTGTGTATTTTTTATAAATGTGTCATTATTATTTGCAAATGGTTTTATAATATTTAATAAAAATTGTGATAGTTCACTACAAGGAGAATTGATGGTACTACAAATAGGTCTAAGTGGAATATTTGCTTTGTGAATTTTCGGTACTCCATAAAAATGTGGTGTCTTACTGTAATGAGGTGTCATTAATTTTCTTTGATAGTACATTAGGTCATTTTTAAATTTGAATAAAGTTCTATAGATTTTGTTTTCCAGTGTCTTCGTTGGATCCTTCGTTAATTTGGTATAAGGTCCATTTGTAATTAGATCTGTAATTTTGTCCTCATATTGTACTTTATCCATTATTACAGTTGCATTTCCTTTATCCGCTGGTAGGATTGTTATGGAGTCATCATTTTTTAAAGTTTTTAAAGCTTTCATTTCCTCTTTGCTGATGTTCTGTTCAATTTTATTAGATTTTTCCAATTCAAGTTTGCATAGTACCCTATATTGTTCTTTTTCATGAGTTGGTAAACACTGGGATATTTTTTCTACTGCGCTAATTATGTCTAATTTTGGAATAGATGGATGAGTGACAGCATAGTTTAAACCTTTTGACAATACCAAATTTTCCGTTGCATTTAAATGTCTATTTGATAGATTGACAACTGTCGCTAATATGTCATTATTTCTATTTAAGTTATAGGCCTTGGGCCCGCATATACAATTATTATTTATGACCACACCGTTGTAACTTTTTGTACTTGTTATTTGGATGGAGTCGGACAAATTTTGAGCTTGGCGCATTATGGTAGTGGGGCGTTTGTCTGTCAAGCGGTGACGAAGTTGTCAATTTTATGCAAGAAAAAAATTTATTACCACATTGGTCATTCTATTTTAATCAATGGATTTTATCATATAAACAACGAAAACAATTTTGTCGGACAAAAATATTGGGGCATATGACGCGTCGGACACGCTAAATATGTCAAATTTATAAAAATAATAAATTTATTACCACATCGATAATTTTAACGGTATCTATCATAAAACCTTTTTACAATAATGTGGTAACCTTGTCGGACAATTTTCACGGGGCATATGCGCAGTCGGACACGCCGAAGATGTCAATTTCCTGAAATTTTTTTATTTACAACCATTTTTCCGACAACATTAGTAGGTTATAAGTAATTATATTCCTAATAAAAAAATCAAAGCGTCGGACAAAAATATTGGGGCAACTCGACAGTCGGACAAAAAATTTAATTTTTATTAGTAAAGTATACTTTCAAATTATGCTGGGTTCGTGCATCCCTTATCTTTACAACCATTTTTCCGACAAAAGTAGTAGGTTACAAGTAATTATATTCTTAAACAAAAAATGTAATTGTCTGACAAAAATGTTGGGGCAAACGAACAGAAAACTTAATTCTTTTAGGCTATCGACGAGGAGGTATTATCAAAAAAAAAATTTAAAACAGTGTTTCTCGGTTACTTTTGAATCGATTTAGCTGAAAATTGGTACACACACTAAGTAAAGCATTTAAAAGCGTATGACGCAGATCGGAACCCAAAATTTTCTTAAAAAATTTTCCGACAAGAGGGAAAATTTTAGAAAAATTGTGATCTGATAATTTGTGTACACACTCCTTGAACAACGACAAACACCGTTCTGTATTTTTTTTTCTCGAATTAAAAAAAATTTTCAGCACATAATGTATCAGGTTATAAGTAGTTATATTTCAAATCAAAAAATCTAAGTGCCCGACATAAATAGTGGGGCACATCCAAAGTCGGATAAAAAATTTAATTTTTATTAATAAACTATACTTTTAAACTATTCTGGGTTCGTGCATCCCTTATCTTTACAACCATTTTTCCGACAAAAGTAGTAGGATACAAGTAATTATACTCTTAAACAAAAAATGTAATTGTCTGACAAAAATTTTGGGGCAAACGAACAGGAAACTTAATTCTTTTAGGCTATGGACGAGGAGGTATTATCCAAAAATATTTTAAAACAGATTTTTTCGGTTATTTTTGAATCGATTTAGCTGAAAATTGGTACACACACTAAGTAAAACATTTAAAAGGGCATGACGTAGAGCTGTACCCAAAATTTTCCCAAAAAGATTTCGGACAAGAGGGAAAATTTTAGAAAAATTGTGATCTGATATTTGCGTACATACTCCTTGAACAACGACAAACACCGTTCTGTAGTTTTTTTTCACGAAATAAAAATAAAATTCCGACACAAGTATCAGGTTATAAGTAGTTATATTCCAAATTAAAAAACCTAAGTGCCCGACAAAAATATTGGGTCAAATCCAAAGTCGGACAAAAAATTTAATTTTTATTATTAAACTGTCCTTTAAACCTTACTGGGTTCGTGCAACCCTTACCTTTAAAACCATTTTTCCGACAACATTAGTAGGTTATAAGTAATTATATTCTTAACAAAAAAATCAAAGTGTCGGACAAAAATATTGGGGCAACTCGACAGTCGGACAAAAAATGTATTTTTATTAGTAAAGTATACTTTCAAATTATGCTGGGTTCGTGCATCCCTTATCTTTACAACCATTTTTCCGACAAAAGTAGTAGGTTACAAGTAATTATATTCTTAAACAAAAAATATAGTTGTCTGACAAAAATGTTGGGGCAAACTAACACAAAACTTAATTCTTTTAGGCTATCGACGAGGAGGTATTATCAAAAAAAAATTTTAAAACAGTGTTTCTCGGTTACTTTTGAATCGATTTAGCTGAAAATTGGTACACACGCTAAGTAAAGCATTTAAAAGGGTATGACGTAGATCGGAACCCAAAATTTTCTTAAAAAATTTTCCGACAAGAGGGAAAATTTTAGAAAAATTGTGATCTGATAATTTGTGTACATACTCCTTGAACAACGACAAACATCGTTCTGTAGTTTTTTTTTCTCGAAATAAAAAAAAATTCCGACACAAGTATCAGGTTATAAGTAGTTATATTCCAAATCAAAAAATCTAAGTGTCCGACAAAAATATTGGGTCAAATCCAAAGTCGGACAAAAAATTTAATTTTTATTAATAAACTGTCTTTTAAACTTTACTGGGCTCGTGCAACCCGTACCTTTAAAACCATTTTTCCGACAATATTAGTAGGTTATAAGTAATTATATTCTTAATCAAAAAATCAAAGTGTCGGACAAAAATATTAGGGCAACTCGACAGTCGGACAAAAAATTTATTTTTATTAGTAAAGTATACTTTCAAATTATGCTGGGTTCGTGCATCCCTTATTTTTACAATCATTTTTCCGACAAAAGTAGTAGGTTACAAGTAATTATATTCTTAAACAAAAAATATAATTGTCTGACAAAAATGTTGGGGCAAACGAACAGAAAACTTAATTCTTTTAGGCTATCGACGAGGAGGTATTATCAAAAAAAAATTTTAAAACAGTGTTTCTCGGTTACTTTTGATCGATTTAGCTGAAAATTGGTACACACACTACGTAAAGCATTTAAAAGGGTATGACGTCGATCGGAACCCAAAATTTTCTTAAAAAATTTTCCGACAAGAGGGAAAATTTTAGAAAAATTGTGATCTGATAATTTGTGTACATACTCCTTGAACAACGACAAACATCGTTCTGTAGTTTTTTTTTCTCGAAATAAAAAAAAATTCCGACACAAGTATCAGGTTATAAGTAGTTATATTCCAAATCAAAAAATCTAAGTGTCCGACAAAAATATTGGGTCAAATCCAAAGTCGGACAAAAAATTTAATTTTTATTAATAAACTGTCTTTTAAACCTTACTGGGCTCGTGCAACCCTTACCTTTAAAACAATTTTTCCGACAACATTAGTAGGTTATAAGTAATTATATTCTTAATCAAAAAATCAAAGTGTCGGACAAAAATATTGGGGCAACTCGACAGTCGGACAAAAAATTTATTTTTATTAGTAAAGTATGCTTTCAAATTATGCCGGGTTCGTGCATCCCTTATCTTTACAATCATTTTTCCGACAAAAGTAGTAGGTTACAAGTAATTATATTCTTAAACAAAAAATGTAATTGTCTGACAAAAATGTTGGGGCAAACGAACAGAAAACTTAATTCTTTTAGGCTATCGACGAGGAGGTATTATCAAAAAAAAAAAAAATTTAAAACAGTGTTTCTCGGTTACTTTTGATCGATTTAGCTGAAAATTTATACACACACTAAGTAAAGCATTTAAAAGGGTATGACGTAGATCGGAACCCAAAATTTTCTTAAAAAATTTTCCGACAAGAGGGAAAATTTTAGGAAAATTGTGATATGATAATTTGTGTACATACTCCTTGAACAACGACAAACATCGTTCTGTAGTTTTTTTTCTCGAAATAAAAAAAATTTCCGACATAAGTATCAGGTTATAAGTAGTTATATTGCAAATCAAAAAATCTAAGTGTCCGACAAAAATATTGGGTCAAATCCAAAGTCGGACAAAAAATTTAATTTTTATTAATAAACTGTCTTTTAAACATTATTGGGTTCGTGCAACCCTTACCTTTAAAACCATTTTTCCGACAACATTAGTAGGTTATAAGTAATTATATTCTTAATCAAAAAATCGAAGTGTCGGACAAAAATATTGGGGCAACTCGACAGTCGGACAAAAAATTTATTTTTATTAGTAAAATATACTTTCAAATTATGCTGGGTTCGTGCATCCCTTATCTTTACAACCATATTTCAGACAAAAGTAGTAGGTTACAAGTAATTATATTCTTAAACAAAAAATATAATTGTCTGACAAAAATGTTGGGGCAAACGAACAGAAAACTTAATTCTTTTAGGCTATCGACGAGGAGGTATTATCAAAAAAAAATTTTAAAACAGTGTTTCTCGGTTACTTTTGAATCGATTTAGCTGAAAATTGGTACACACACTAAGTAAAGCATTTAAAAGGGTATGACGTAGATCGGAACCCAAAATTATCTTAAAAAATTTTCCGACAAGAGGGAAAATTTTAGAAAAATTGTGATCTGATAATTTGTGTACATACTCCTTGAACAACGACAAACATCGTTCTGTAGTTTTTTTTTGTCGAAATAAAAAAATTTCCGACACAAGTATCAAGTTATAAGTAGTTATATTCCAAATCAAAAAATCTAAGTGTCCGACAAAAATATTGGGTCAAATCCAAAGTCGGACAAAAAATTTAATTTTTATTAATAAACTGTCTTTTAAACCTTACTGGGTTCGTGCAACCCTTACCTTTAAAACCACTTTTCCGACAACATTAGTAGGTTATAAGTAATTATATTCTTAATCAACAAATCAAAGTGTCGGACAAAAATATTGGGGCAACTCGACAGTCGGACAAAAAATTTATTTTTATTAGTAAAGTATACTTTCAAATTATGCTGGGTTCGTGCATCCCTTATCTTTACAACCATTTTTCCGACAAAAGTAGTAGGTTACAAATAATTATATTCTTAAACAAAAAATATAGTTGTCTGACAAAAATGTTGGGGCAAACTAACAGAAATCTTAATTCTTTTAGGCTATCGACGAAGAGGTATTATCAAAAAAAAAATTTAAAACAGTGTTTCTCGGTTACTTTTGAATCGATTTAGCTAAAAATTGGTACACACGCTAAGTACTACACTTAAAAGGGAATGACAAGGAATTGTACACAAAATTTTCCAAAAAGATTTTCCGACAAGAGGGAAAATTTCGGAAATTTTTTTTAAAATTTTAGAATGTTCTCTACAAGGCAGAACCCAACATCCGACGCCCTGAAGGGCACTAAGGATTATGAGAAAGAAGAAGAAGAAGGAATGTTCTCTACGTTACGTCCTTATAAATATTATAAGGTGTATTTCTACAAATTTTCAGTTTGATCTATGTAGATCTAACCGAGAAAAATTGTTTATAGTTCGCTTTGGTCTCCTTGATGCTTATTATTTTTTTATATCCCAGAGAACGGCTGTTCCCGTACATGCGACACTATATTATACAAGAAATTTTCGATTTTCTAAATGTGACTGAATTGAAAAAATTGGGCCAAATCCAATCTTAAAATATAGGAAAAGAGATATATGTCAACCATCCATTTTGGTCCAAGGGTGTGGATTTTACGTCCCATTTAGTGTCTGTTTTTCGTTCTCGTCCCCAAAAATATTACTGAACATTACCTTTCCAAAGCATGGTTAATTTTGAAAATTCTTCTCTTCTTCTTCTTCTTCTTCTTCTTACTTTTATATAGACATTACTCTGTCTGTTTTTCAATGTGCCTCCAGTAAGTTGTCATTCCACCTTTTTCGTGGTCTTCCCACTGATCGTCTTCCTATTGGGGAACCTTCTCTGACCGTCCTTATTACTCTATTTGTTGTCATTCGGCTTATGTGGTCGTTCCATTCTACTCTTCTGCTTTTCACCCCATAGGCGTAACCAGGGGGTGGTTTTGGGGGTTATAACCCCCCTTTTGGATGTACTTTGAGCTCTATACGCTTAACACAATTATTATTCCATACCCCCAGAGACCTTCAAGTAGACGTAACTCCCCCTTAGGATCATCCTGGTTACACCTCTGTTTCACCCAGTTATTAATGTTGTCCACCTTGCATCTCCTTCATATATCTGCACTTCTAGCTCTATCCCACAGCGTCTTACCATCGATTTTTCGCAATGTTTTCATCTCTGCTGTTTCTATAGCATTCTTTTTGTCCTTTCTGTATCAGGTTGTGTTTCTGCCGCGTATGTCATTATTGGTCTGATGACTCTTTTGTAAATTCTGCCTTTCACTTCTTTTCTGATGTTTTTATTTCTCTATATTGTTTCATTCAGGCAACCTGCGGCTCTGTTTGCTTTATTCACCTGATCTTCCACTTTTGTTTCGAGCTTTCCGTAGCTGCATAGTGTGATGCCTAGATATTTAAACTCCATGACTTGTTCTATTATTTGACCCTCCAGCTCTAATTTACACCTTATTAGATCTGCTGTTATAACCATGCATTTAGTCTTTTTTAGGGAAATTTACATGTTAAATTTTCTAGCGGTTATATTAAATTCGTGCAGCATACGTTGTAAATCATCTTCACTTTGAGAGATTAGTATTGCGTCGTCTGCATAGCAGATTATTTTAAGTGGTTTTTCTCCCATTTGGTATTCTTTTTTTGTTCTTACTTTTTTTATTATTTCGTCCATGATCAGGTTGAACAACAGAGGACTCAGGGAATCTCCCTGTTTTATCCCATTGTAATTTTGAAAATTGTATATACCATTCAAAAGTTACCGATCTCAGAAATTTTATTCAATTTCTATTTAAAAAGGGAAAAATGTTTTTTCTCAAAGTTCGCATCACCCCGTGGAATATTCTAGCATCTATAAAATACTAAAATTAAAACCTAACTATAGCCTCATTCCTTCTCAACATTCAGTTTTTTCATTCATTCGTTTATGTTGGATAATAAAAAAGTTAAGGACTTTAATAACTAGCCATGTTTTTCATAGACAAAGTGTGTTTTTAAATGGCAAACTTTAAGGAGTAATTGTGCATGACAAAATAAAGTCAGTTTGCTTTACGAGAAAAACGTATGTCCACAAATGCATCGTTTCCGAGATAGGGGGTGTTGAAGTTTTTCTGACAAACTGACGATTTATTTATTGCTTTAAAACCAGTTGAGATATGCAAATGAAATTTGGTGGGTTTTAAGAGGTAGTTATTGCACATTTTTTAACTACAGTTAAGAATTTAATATTCACTATTGGCGCGCATACGGGTAATATGAGCCGAAAAATACGTAATTTAATATGAAGTCAAAAATGTATAAAAATTAATTTTTTTTAATTTGTACCAAAACGCCCCATTATTTTTGTCCGACAAGTGATCCAATATGCATTACGCATGTAAAAAAACAGTACAAAATAAAAATAACATCTGTGGTAATAAATAAAAAAATTTCAGGAAATTGACATTTTCGGCGCGTCCGACTGCGCATATGCCCCGTGAAAATTGTCCGACAAGGTTACCACATTATTGTAAAAAGGTTTTATGGTAGATACCGTTAAAATTATCCATGTGGTAATAAATTTATTATTTTCATAAATTTTAAGTTATTTTTCGGGTGTAACTTTAATGATATTATGCTAAAAATGATGGTGTATCGCATATTTAAAATGCGTTTATCTCGAAAACGGTTGAGTTTAGGAAGATGAAAGAAGTATACCTTTTTTAAGTAAAACTAATAGGAAAATAAAAATTTTAATGTCAAAATTATACAGAGTGAGGGATAAAAAAAATTGAACGTAATAAATGAGTGCTGAAAGGCATATGTGGCGCCCTCTGGGCAATGCATAATTTTTGGTAAGGAATTTAGATTTCTCGACCCAAGAAACCCCCAAATATAAAATTTCATGTTGTTATCTCATACCTATCAGGAAATATTAAATAATAAATAAAAAAAAAGTTTAACTTTGACACCCTGTATCTCGGCTATTATAAACTTTGTACTAAGGTAAGTTAGCTTAAATCGGCCTATTTTAACCTCAGGAACCTGAGGTTAAGCTATGGCCCATTCTTTACCAAACACCCTGTATGCATAAAAATTACTTCTTCTTTTAATTGTACCAAAACGCCCCATTATTTTTGTCCGACAAGTGATCCAATATGCATTACACATGTAAAAGAACAGTACAAAATAAAAATGACATCTGTGGTAATAAATAAAAAATTTTCAGGAAATTGACATCTTCGGCGCGTCCGACTGCGCATATGCCCCGTGAAAATTGTCCGACAAGGTTACCACATTATTGTAAAAAGGTTTTATGATAGATACCGTTAAAATTACCGATGTGGTAATAAATTTATTATTTTCATAAATTTGACATATTTAGCGTGTCCGACGCGTCATATGCCCCAATATTTTTGTCCGACAAAATTGTTTTCGTTGTTTATATGATAAAATCCATTGATTAAAATAGAATGACCAATGTGGTAATAAATTTTTTTCTTGCATAAAATTGACAACTTCGTCACCGCTTGACAGACAAACGCCCCACTACCATAATGCGCCAAGCTCAAAATTTGTCCGACTCCTCCCAAATAACAAGTACAAAAAGTTTCAACGGTGTGGTCATAAATAATAATTGTATATGCGGGCCCAAGGCCTATTATCAAAATTATGTATACTATTTTGTTCTAAAAGAATATTACATTTATTTAAATGTATATTTCTTTGTTTCTGATATGAATTTTGATAAATTATGTGTAAACTAAAAATAATTCGATCAAAATCAGAATTTGATATCATTCCGTAAAGCAAATCTTCAATACTTACGATGTCTTGTTCAATAAAAAATAAATTTGATCTATGAAATTGTAACCTTTCCCGGATCATTGACACACTGGCTCTATGTAAAATATTTTGGAGTCTTCTGCTTGGGTTTAGATTAGATTAGACTTGGGCGTCGAAACGTTAATAAAATCATTTTTAGGTAAAATTGTGGCTTATTTCCCATTTGAATATACTTGATTATTTTTATTTTAGTTTTGTAATATTTTTAAGAACAAATAAAATAATTATTCTGAACTGTTGTTTCTTTATCAAACTTCTCTTTTTTTTTTGAAAAAAGTACATATCAACAAATCCATATATTTAAATTCAATATAAATGTAAATTTTATAGATAGAATTTACATAAAACAAGAATTTTTCATGAATGTTCATTCAGTTTATTCTTCTTGTCTTTTTTCCTTATGCCTATTACAGTGTCGGATTATGGTCCGTTGTTTCTTTCACCCATTTTTCTACGCTTTTCTGTTTTTGGCTAGGCTTTTCATTTCTTCTTTCGTTTTCCCTCGTACATGTACTATATCCTCTATTTGATACCTCCATTTCTTTAGGGGATGTCCTCTTCCCCTTTTTGTTGTGTTTCCCATTTCCAGAATTTTCCTGGCCATCCTTTCTGGTTTCATTCTTATGATATGTCCATACCATTCCAGTTGTTTATTTTGGATGTGATTTAATATTGGCTCTATTTCTGTTCTTCTTCATTTCTTATTCTACACCATTTTCATTTTCCTGCAATCATTCTTAAGTGTTTCATCTCCATTTCTTCTATTTTTGACTCATGTTTCTTCTGTATTGTCCAATTTTCACTTGCATAGGTTATTACTGGTCTTGTCGTCTTGTTATTGTATTATGCATCTTCCTTTTCACTTCCATTTGTATGTCTTTGTCCTAGTAGGGGTTTATTAAAGGTATAAAATATTCATGTCGATTTGTTTCCTTCGTTTCCTATTTCAGCGTCTATTTTCCCGTCGTCAGTTTACTCCCTACCTAGGTATTCATAGGTTGATACTTTTTTTAATATTATCTGATTGCATTTTATTTCTCTGTTGTTCAGGCCTTCCTTGTTATTTATTATCATTGTTTTGGTTATCTCTTAAGCTTTCGTTTCATTTTTCTGTATGCCTTACACCTTATTACTATTAATCCATATCATGTGTTCCTTTTTTTGTTCTTCAGTTTTACTACATACATCCTTCCTGTCTCTTGGCATTTGAACACTTCAACAAAAAAAATTATAGACATCAATTATTTCAATCCTATTCTTTAATTAATGTATGGTATTATATCTCTGTTATTTGTAGTCTAAAAACAATCATACAAACAAATATTTGCATATTATACATATAATAATTACATACAATTGAACACATCTAAGATGAACGGAATTATCAATCAGTAGCCTCCGTCCTCCATAAATACTGAAAATGAAAATATTATTTTTTAAGGTCTACTGTCCTTGAGTGACTTATTGAAATTTGAATTGCCCGCCAAAAGTGACATTTTTCTCAGTCAAAATTTGGCAACACTGTATTCCATCAGGGCGAGTTTTAGCCGCAGCTCAGCTACGCTGGGTGAGTTCACCACAGTGCAGTGGTGTAATTGGTTTTGCCTAACCCCCAGGTGAATGCATTTTATTTAATTATTATTCACCCGTGTTTTTGTAATAATAAAATAGGAGAATGTAATTTTAGAACTATTTTACTAATTCTACTAATATAATGTGTATTTTAAAAGTAACTATTGTTCCAAAATATTACGTTGTAAATATTCGAATCCTTTTATGTGATAACACTGGTTTGTTGAAATCGGCAACAAAATAGAAGAATTAGTTCTGTGTTCTGTGTACGGTTTACATCGGTTCTGTTTGACGTTTATGAAAAGTTTAGAAATATTTATTTTGAAAATAAAAACTGTAGAAAATCTGAGTATATCGTGGTTAGTGTTTTTAAAATATCTATGTACCAGGGCTGTTCATAAATTAAGTTAGTAAACACAGGTATGTACGTATTATGTGAAATTTAGGGTACCTTGAGTTTTATCAGGGAAGAGACTGTTTTATCAAGGAAGAGGCTGTTTTATCAGTATTACACTCAATGATTGGCTAGAACGACGCGTGGTGATTGGCTGAAAAAGCAAAAACGTCAGAATTTGACAGGTGAAAATAATAATCGCGCTAATTTCATTAAAACATGAACACAATAAGATAAATTTGAAATAAATTAGTAAATAATATCTAAATATTAGTTTATTGCATTTATTATAATATATTATAATGCCATATTACAAGGTATTTTACTTCCCCGAAGGCCTGCGGGAAAATTTACTTTCACGCACGCCGTGCGGGAAAGTGCAACTTTCGGAAACGAAATGCGTGCGTGAAAGTGGCTCTTTTAGCACGGCTGTAGAAAAATTTTTTGTAGCGTCTGCATAAGTTTTTAAAGATTTTCTAGCCATGTTTTCCAAGATTACAAGTTTAAGAAAATATTAAATAAAAATAGCAAATCGGCAATAATTAAATGAACACAATATTACAATAAATAAGTTAAATTAACAAAAGATTTTACAAAATAATTAGCTGCAAATCGAAATTAAGAGACATCTTATATTTCAGTTCATTCAGAAAGGACCATAAACGCCCTTACGTTTGACTCTTATTATTGATCGTCGGAGGGGTATATATGGCATATAAAAGATCTTGCATGTATATGCCTACGATTAATAAAATTGAAAGCAAACGTGGTTTGAAGAACTAAGGTTATGTATAAAATAAATATAATGAATTTTGCTCAGAAACATGTGCTTAAATAGATAAAAATTTACATAAAACAATGCCACATCCTTATTTAGAAGTGAAGCTGACAGGACAGAAGTAAAATCGGCTTTATTCCACCTTTATAAAAAATCCACGTTTCGTCTAAATAAACAAATTTCTATATATTTCAACGTAATTCACGACAAATGTTTCTTTACCTTGATAGTCGTTTTCGGCAGACAGGTACATTAAGAGCTCATCTTGCTGGTACTAGTGTTCGTCCAACAGGAAATACAAACGATACAAAACAACGATTTTCATGACGTCAATTCAAAGGCCTGTAACTCTTTGTGCACATTTGCATTGAGGTAAATTAGATTCAATAGAGCTATTTTTTGGTCCCATAATATGAAGTTCATTTAATGACCTACTATAAAAATGTGTGTTAGCCAATATGGTGGGTGTTAAGGTTGATCAACAGGAATACTCTCAAATGGTCATAACTCGTTTATTCGGTGAACAAATACCATATAAATGTATTTAGTTGACAGATGACTACATTATTCTGCTCTAAGGTCCGGTTTCACCAACAACAAATAAATCAATTAATAGTTATTCGTCCAATAAAATTTATTAGACGTTTATATTTTTATTTTGTTTCAATATAGTTTTGAAAATTCAAAGTTAAACTGACGAATTTTCTTTGTTAAAAATATTTAAAGCGAGATTAACTTGCCAATGTATTCGAAGAGTAAATATTTATTTGATAAATAATTAAAATAAGTCTTATTTGACGTTAGTAAAATGGAGAAATGTCAGTTTATTGGTCGATAACTTTATTCATAGAATAAACTACTATTTGTCGTTGGTGAAACTGGCCATAAGGGAGCAAACCTCCAAAACTAACTAACTCGTCTAACTCACTAAAATGACTCAATTAATCCGAATCTAATCGTGTTCCCTTATTTATCAATACCTCGTTATGTAAATATGTTTGCCTACGTTTTTCGTTTGGACGCTAACAAAAAGAGAAGTATATAAATAAATTGCTGGTGTGGGAACGTAAAATCCTTCGAATGATATATGGCCCTTGCAGAGACAGCGTGACAAACGAATGGAGGCGTAGATACAATAACGAGCTAGAGTCGCTATTTGGAAAAGAAAATCTAGTCAGATATATAAAGGCCAATAGACTCAGATGTGCAGGGCATGTGATACGCAGTAACGACAATCGCCTTATAAACAATGTTTTCTGGGAAAGGCCAGATGGAAGGTCTATAGCGCGGCCTAGAAAAAGGTGGAAATATGCAGTCAAAGAGGATCTAGAGAAAATGGGAGTGCGACAATGGGAATTAGTGGCACAGGACCGACAAACATGAAAGGCAATAGTAAACGCGGCAAAGACTCACGAAGAGTTGTAGCGCCATTGATGACGATAATGATGACGTTTTTTCGTTACTGTGTCAAATTTAATAAACAACCTTGCTGATGTTAGCAAAACGACACTTTACCTGAGGTGTTCTACTTATGCAATTAAACGTATGCCTGGTGTTTATTGTTTTTATAAATAAATAAATAAATATTTATAAATAAATATTTAATGATTAATTTAGTTAATTTAAGGCATTTTAAAAGATTTTAATAATGAGAAAAATCCTATTACACTACCTTTATGTAACACCCTATATATGCCACTCGCTCAAACAATGTTCAAGAAATATAACTCGATCAATACGAAACGAACTAGTAACAAAATAAAACCAAAACAAGAAGAGCATACCTAAACAAACCAAAAATGAAACCAAAAGACGAAGAAGAAAAAAAAGTATAATGACTTATCCATCATTAACCATCATTACTTGTTCCTAAATGTCTAGCCGGTTACCATATTATACTTTGTTTGTCTAGCCTACTACGAGGAAACAAATATAACTAGATAATTATATGAAAATGAATTTCTCTATGAATAATCTGATTGATATTATTTTTGTGAATCGTAACTATTTATAAAACCCATAACTCAACTATCGCATACGTTCTCCAAAATATGAGGAAAATGTGATTCACATCTGTATTACTATCTATCACAACAACACGTTAGGCCAGATTGTAAACATTTGTCACCGACCATATGAATTAAAATCAAATTTTAAATGAGATGTTTCTATTATTTTTCTTTGGAGGAAACTTCGGATTTAACAAGAAAAAAGTAGAAATTTAAGAGAATTTGATCGTTTTAAAATGAGAAAAGCATGTTCCAATTAAAATAGAAAATAACCAAAACCGAACCAGTAAACTTACATATATAAAAAGAATAAATGAGGGAAGTTGAGTATATTATAGTATTCTTTTCTGATTTTTCTGTGTTTTTTTTTCATAACATCAGTCAATTTTCATCTCAATAAAAAGTGCATGAAAGTTCACATACCGACTAAAATAAGCAGTCTTGAATGTATTGATTATGTACTTTAGAAAGGAACTACAACGTTCAAGGGGTTTTATTGTTTCATATGGTCAATGGACCTCTAAATATGAAAAAAACCGCGGAGTGCTACCTTTTAAAGGGGTGCGTTTTTGAGAGAGAGGTGAATTATCCCCAATGCACTAGGGTGCATGGGGTGAGTTCTATGCACTTTTCGTACGTATGCTTCTTTTCATGAGCATTTTTCAGTGCGTCACAAATGATAGAAAAAAGGTAAGTCCGTGATAATACACATTTATGACATTTATTCTAACATGACATTTTAGTTAAATCTGACAGTTGTCACATTTTATTTGCAATTTGGCATAAAAACAAATCAATTGAGTTTATTGCATTTATAAAATGGTATTTTCTTTGATTTGTATAGTCTTATAAATTGTACAGATTATATTCGTAGATATATTACATAATTAGTAAATAATTTTTTTTCGATTATAGCGCCATCTATTGACAACTACAATAAATGTTATAAATGTCACCGACTAAATGTAATCACCGACGTGCGTTTTTTTCTGTCACATACAATTTAATGCGTTAGAATGAAATCGAAAAACTGTGACGCATTGAAAGATCCTCATGAGAAAAGCATACACATCTACAGAAAAATTGTCCCATATTAAATTTACTATCGAAATGTCACCTTCTAAAGTCAAAAATATTTTTTGTTACAAAAATAGGTATAGGTATTGCTTCACAGAAAAAAAAACTTCTATCCTTCCTCTTCAAAATGACATTTGGTAGAAGTTGTTATGATTTATAGTTTTCGAAATATGATGTTGTTCTGAAAAAAGTAAATAAAGTAAAGTCGTCCCAGGAACGCAACTCATAAATATTGGCAACACAATTTGGCAATATTGGCAAGCAAATATTAAAGTCTTCTACTTTAAAATGTATAATATATGTCCGAATTGCCTATATAAATGAGTCAGATTAAATTAAATTAGAAGAATGTTTACTTCATTTAAATTAGAAGAAGTTTTTACTAAGCAACATTTTTGTTTAATTTAATAATATTTTGTATTTTGACAACATTTAGAATAGTTAATTACCAAAATATGATTTTTCAAAGTTCCCCATTCACAGCATTTTTGGGTCATTTTCCCTATTATTTCGCAAACATTGTTCTGTAACTTTTTTAAGTATATGCCATGGTACATTTAGTAGGAAGAGAAGTCATTTATTTAAAATAGTCTATTGTATAAGGTTGTATAAGTATTTTTAAGAGAGTTATGGGTTTTTCAAAGCATTATATTTTTAACGATGTTTGATATTTTTTACGATTATTATATATACAATTAAAATATATATTTACAAATAAAAAAAGAAATATTATTTTCTTTACTTTAAAATGGTGTAATGTAAAAAATTCTGGAAATATTTTTAATCAAGACATCCGTAGGATAACCAAGGGTATAGTAGGTTCGCTAAACTCAGACACAACTACTGGCTAGTGATTTTAGTAGGTAATTTTTTTGTTTTTTGCCAATTTTGCCAAAATTGGCAAAATTTATAATTATTTAGTAATTATTAACTATTTAATATTTATTTTTTTGTCAATTTTACCAAATTGGCAAACTGTTACTAAAATCACTAGCCAGTTGTGTCTGAGTTTAGCGAACCGACTATATCCGTAATTTGAAAAAAAAGAATTTTTTTTTCAATTACAAGAATATAATTGCACATTAGAACATAATTTTTAATTCCAAATAACTTTTCTTAATAATAATTTTCGATATTGTGAAATATAAAAGTACATACTTTACTCTTGAGTGAAATTCATATTTTTTAACATACCTTGTATACTATTGATAAAATTTGATATCTGATGATTTCATCTTAGGTTTTAGACTTAGACCATGCAGAATTGCAGAGCATTTTATGAAGAATATTTTTTTTCATAAAATTAATAATAAAAAAGTTTTCGATATGGTTCCAACTTAGTGGGACATATTGCACGTGTATGTCACACTTTGAAAAATCATTGAAGCTATTTTCTTGTGGCATTTTTGTAATTAACTATTTTTAATGGGAAATAAGCCACAATTTTACTAAAAAAAAATGATTTTATTAACGTTTCGACGTCTAAATCAGATGCCGTTGTCAAAATACAAAAAAATTGTTTAAAAAATGCTGCCGTAAAATTGGATGCCGTATAATTGTAAAAAATTTCAGGAACAAAAAAAGCAGACAAAAGTAAATATATTGGAGAAAGAATAACTTGCCAATATCTACTTTTAGATTTGGACACGGATACAAACCTTGAAGAGATTATTATTGTAGTGTTAGATCCAAATTAGTAGGTGATATATCATATTTAGGTTAGTTTACCTTAATAATTGGAACAGTTCATATGCCTTAGTATATTATGCTGATTTTTTTTGATGATTTTAACTTCCAATCGTATAGTAAGATATTTGATCACGTGTTTAATTCTGTCCAATCAGATTAAAATTATACTGAGAATTATCTACTGTAGAAAATTACTGATATAATTTTTTTAAGTAGATTGTTTCTGTTTAATGGCAACCAGTATCCTAGTTTTGACAACTGTCACATTTAAGAAAATATCCATATTAAAAAATAATCTTACGAATATCACACGACAGTAAGAATAAATAAGAAAATAATGCTTCATTTTTACTCAAATTTGTTGTCATTGGGAAATAGCCACTCGAGCCCTGCGGGTTCTCGTGTCTATTGCCAGACAACAAATTTTCGAAAAACTGTCGCATTATTTTCAATTTATTCTCACTCTCTTGTGATATTATACCCGATTATTTCATTCATAGGAGATTCTGACCAATAGAAAGCTACAGAAATCTAAATTAAATTGATAATTTTTGATAATTTCCCGTCGTCAAGTATATTACGTCAGATGCCCTTCGTTGCTATGAAAAAATACATTCAGTGACATTAATGACAATTAATGTTTTAAAAATTATAAAAGTGATGACTTTCAACCGTAAAATATTTATAACAACTGTGTGTTTAATTGTACTAATTTGTACTTATCTAAATAAATTACAATAAAATTTTGGTTTTTAACAGTTTTATTCATGAAATAATGGCAACAAATTGCACTCGATCTCTAAAATTAATATAGAATTTCTGCCCTCGTGACACTTTTTGACATTTTCGACGTAATTTCACTGCCTTCGGCTCGTGAAATTAAAACTGTCAAAGTGTCACTCGGGAAAAATTCAATAATTTTAGAGCTCTTGTGCAATTACTACTGAAAATTTGTACCTGACCACAATTTGGAGTCTAGTGGATTAAGGTCAGGACTGGCTGACGGCCAATGGTCTCTACTAATAGATTCGGGTAGATGATTTTCAAGCAACTGTTGAGTAGTTTTGTCCGTATGCGCAGGTGCGGAATCATGTTGGAAAAAAGATTGTCTATTTTGGAACATAATGTGGTTTAAGAGCTCCACTACATTTGTTAAAATGTCCCGCTGATAATGTAAATGATTATGTAAAAAAAATGTAAAGAAGTAACGTCTTCCTAGGAAACTCCCCACCAAACCATCATTGAGGCAGAATATTGACCTCGTTCGATCAGAAGAATGTTATGAATTCCGTGGACCGACCACAGGGCACATAATTTAATTTTAAACGAGCTAAAGGTCAGCAAACGGCTATCCAGCAAAGTCTATCTATCACCAGGAAGTTTTGAACAAGACGGGTCGACCAAATTACAAGAATATGCAAAAAAACTATGCAGGACAGTTGTTCAAAATATTACGAAAATAAAATGATTTACATTGAGTGTTCGGGTTTCTAGGTCAGTTAGTCTAATTAGTCAAAATATAATCAAAACAATATCAAAATTGTTAGAATTTAGTTGTCAGAAGTGAATATTGAAATTTGTGGCGTAAACACAACAAAATCATCACAAACTGGCCTACAAAAATTGTTAGGTGTTAGTGCCAACTTTTTTTAATATTATTTTTTGAATTATCAAACGAGACAACTGTTTGAATTTTTCTTTAAATTTATTGATACTTGAGGGTTTTTGCCAAGTAAACCATATAAAAAATTTAATCTAGACAAAATGAAAATATTTCATATATCGTCGGAATTAGCAGAACTGAACATAATATTGTAAATGTTATACTTTTACAAGACGTAAACGAGAGGGAGAGCTTCTTACCATTTATCCGTACCATTCTCTCATGTTGTGCAGCCATGATATTCTTTGTCTCACAATGCTTCTCTTTCCTTGAATCTTTACCTGCATAATCAATTGGAGCAGTAGTCTCTCTCCACGTGTAATATGTCCGATATTTTTCCTTTTTTTTTTGTTTTGGTTGCATTTAAAATTTCCATCTACAACATACAGCTCCAAGAAGACATCAAATCAAAATTCAAATGGAATGTCCAAGGCAAGTGGCAAGAACTTTGGATCACCAAAGATATTGTCCTTTTCATGATCATTTTTCAGTGCGTAACAAATGATAGGAAAAAGGGTAAGTCCGTGATAATACACATTTATGACATTTATTCTAACATGACATTTTAGTTAAATCTGACAGTTGTCACATTTTATTTTCAATTTGGAATAAAAACAAATCAAATGTGTTTCTTGCATTTATAAAATGGTATTTTCTTTGATTTGTATAGTCTTATAAATTATACAGATTATATTTGTAATATTATTATCTAATTAAAAAAAATTATTTTTTTATTATGGCGCCATCTATCGACAACTAGAATAACTAGAATAAATGTTATAAAAATGTCACCGACGAAATGTAATCACCGACGTGCCTTTTTTTCTGTCACATACAATTTAATGCGTTAGAGAGAAATCGAAAAACTGTGACGCACTGAAAGATGATCATGAGAAATACTGTACAAAGCTCAGAGAAATACAACCTAATGTTAACATCTACTTACCACTAATGCCCCTGAACAGAAAAGAGAAAATAACAAGAAGATTGAGAATAGGACACACAAGTTTGACGCACGGCCATGCTATGTCCTCAACAGACCAATTTATGCTCCCACTGCAACAATACTCCTATCGCCGTCTAGCACATTCTCACAAAGTGTCAACACTACCAAACCAATCGCATTGCCAACAATATAATTCACAGAAGATTGTTGTTCTTTAATTGTTTTTCTTTATATTTAAGTGTCCGTAATGTAAGTATTCATAACTATGTATTTTTGTAAACCTTTTAGTACGTTCTTTAAAGGTAAAATATTGCAAAACCTCTAAATTTTAAAGAACCGCTTTGATTGACATGAAATTTGGCATACACATAGCTAACAAGTCAAAGAAAAAAAGTGATATTGTGCCGATGTGTGCTTTTGCCCTAGGGGTGAGTTTCACCCCGTTTTGGGGGTGAAAAATATATGTTCGAAATAAGTCCGGAAATGGATAAAATGACTAATTCTAAGCAACTTTTGCTCTATAAAATTTTTTCACCAAAATAATACTTTTCGAGTTATTTGCGAGTGAATATGTTAATTTTTCTACAAAATAACCACGTTTTCAGATAGTTTTTCGCAAATAACTCAAAAAGTAAGCATTTGGTCGAGAAAAAAATTCTTATCAAAAATATAGCACGTAAAAAAGTGAAAAACATGGTGTATTAGGTCACTATACCTAGTAGAAGCAGAGTTATAGCTAATGAAAAATAGGTTCATATTCATCAAATTCCAAATCGAATATTTTAACGTGCCATAACCAAAAAACGAAGCACTTTTTTGGGGAAAACTCATTTTAACTTTTTTAAAGTGTTTAAAAAAATGCTTATTTCTGTTTTAAAAAAAAAATTTTAGCATCAAAAGTAAACAAGTTACGCTCAAAATAAAGTTCCTTTTTTTTGGTAAGAAATCGGGAAAGTCGCAACCTAATTAGCATTTCAAATGAACTTAATTGTTACCACTTCACAAGTTTTTTACTCGCGTACGTATTGATCATATTATGATCTGAAAGTTTCATCGGTTCACAGTCCTTATTTTTGAAAGAGCTGTAGTTAAAAGGGCTTCAACGAGTCACTTATCACGAGTGTATGCAAATTTAGAAACACCGAATCTTAACCAATTTTTGTCTTACAGAAAAACAAAAAAATACAAAATATTCAGAAAAGTAAAGCTGACTTTTTTTATTGTTTAAGATTTTTGGTATATCTAACAATTTTTAAGTTATTTTGGAAAAAAATCCTTTTTTCAAAATTACCTTTTTTAAAAATTTTACTTTAAAACCAAATCTTTTCAAAAATAAGCACTTTGAATCGATGAAACTTACATATCGTATAAACACAACATAAGTAAAGTAACTTGTGAAGCGGTAACGATTAATTTCATTTAAGTTGCTAATTGGGGGGTGATCTTCCCGGTTTTTTTTTTGCCAAAACAAAAGGGACCAACTTTATTTTTAGCGTAACTTGCTTACATTTGATGCTATAAATTTTTTTTATAAAAACAGAAATAAAGCTTTTTTAAACACTTTAAAAAAGTTGTAATGTGTTTTCTCCAAGAATGCTTCATTATTTGGATATTTCACATTGAATTATTTTATTTGGAATTTTTCGAACATGAACCTATTTTTCATTAGCTATAACTCTGCTTTTGCTAGGTATAGAGACCTAATATATACACCTTTTTGAAGTTATACTTCTTTACCGGCGATAGAGGGTGATTTTTTTATATGTTAAAACCTATCAGCCCGGCGCATGCGCATTATAACTTTGTTCTGATTGGATGTTCAAATGACATGTCAAAAATTATCCGATATGGCAGCTGTGGTTTGGAGGTAAAGGTAAAGGTAAACAAATGTATAATATATTAGTTTTATTGTTGTGAGGACAGAAACAAAAAAGTTTATAATATTGTAGTGACTTTTAAATAGTTTTTAAAAGCAACAGGTACGTAATAATTGTTAATGTATCATGGGTATAAACCTACCTATTTGATCTGCCAAAATACATAGTATGTAATACTTTTATTTATATAATTTGATTACCATCAAAATTTCTATCAATATTCACCTAATATATTGTTTTTTACTCTATGTTTTGTTGTATTTTTTCAATTCTAAATCATTTCAATTCGAAACTAAAATAATTT
The DNA here is from genome assembly GCF_917563875.1 of Diabrotica virgifera virgifera. Lineage (NCBI taxonomy): Eukaryota > Metazoa > Arthropoda > Insecta > Coleoptera > Chrysomelidae > Diabrotica > Diabrotica virgifera. The sequence goes on from NC_065447.1 coordinate 64,417,129, forward strand.
GATCAATTTTCAAAATATCAAAATATCACAAGTTTAATCCGTTTAGTTAGTCGATCTTCGTAAATAATGACACAGTGTCCGTGGCTAAGCGGAGAAGGCGAATGAATTCCAATACCAACCGCTCTTATCAGCGCTGGTTCGAGTCCCAATAGAAACTTTCTTTTTTGTTTTTTTTTAATACATTTTATGATTGTAAGTATATTTATTATATAATTGTATTTTCAGAAAATACGTATTTAGTTAAAAAAATTTCGACAATTAATGTTCAGACATCATTTGTGGCTTGTTTAATATGTTTGTGTGTGTTTTATTCTTTTATTATTTTAATTTTTGGCACTGTTCTAATAAAAATGTTTGAGAAGTAGTAAGTATAAATTAGTTTAATATTGAAACAAAATATAAATAAAAAGTATATTAATTTCGTTTAAATCATATAATAGAAGTATAACTTCTTACGTGCGTACAAAGTACACACACATTCTTTTTTTTTTACTTTTTGATGGGCTATAGTTTTGCTAAGAATATTTTTTTCGACAAAATGCTTACGTTTTGAGTTATTTGCGAAAAACCGCCTAAAAACGTGGTTATTTTGTTGAAAACTGGACATATTCACTTGCAAATAACTCAAAAAGTATTGATTTGGTGAAAAAACTCTATAGAACAAAAGTTGGTTAAAAATAGTCAGTTTAGCCATTTCGGGACTTATCTTGGACATATATTTTTTCACCCCCGAGATGGGGTGAAACTCACCCCCAGGGCAAAAGCACACATCGGCACCATATCACTTTTTTTCTTTGACATGTTAGATATGCGTATGCCAAATTTCATGTCAATCCAAGCGGTTTTTTAAGATTTACAGCAAAAACCGTGAAAGAATGTACTATTTGTTCCAGTGTCACTGACCAAAGATTTTATTCATCCTTCCCAGAAATTCGTGACGTGTTCTGTCCATCATATTTTCATAATTCTTCTGTACACCCACAATTCGAATGATTCCAGTTTTTTCATTGATGTCACATTCAAAGTCCAAGCTTCCATTCCATAAAGAAAAGTCGAGAAAACGTAGCACCTCGACCAGTGCCGGTTTAACCTAACTTCGGGCCCTGGGCCTAGCTTCATTGCTATTCGTTGTCAGTTTTTTAACAAGAAAACACATGCATTAACTGTAAAGGTTTATTGTAAAATCCATAAAATAATTTTTTAAAACAAGCAAGAAGAATAGCAAACGTAAAAAATAATCCAAAAAATACATTTAAAATCGTAAATAAAAAACAGAAAGTTCCACAAAACAACACATGACAAGCAAAAAAACATTATAAAAAACATAAAGACAAAAATTAGATCACATTTTTCTTGACTTGACATTCGCAAACTGCCATATAATATCACAATTCCGTTTCTCCAGTTCTTCATTGTCTATATACAATAGTGATAATGCGTCAAGTTTTCTTGACCCAAATTTGACCTTAAATAGGTTTTTAGTCTTTTTAAAGCCGAAAAAGACCGCTCGCCTGACGCATTAGAATTTGGTATCGTCAAATAAATTTGCAGTAAAGTTAAAATATTGGGAAAAGTTGCTTTTACATCCTGGAAGAATCAAATTTTTCATAAATTGTATGATGTTTATTCAAATTTTGGCATAACGTTACAAAATGGGTAATTTCATTATGCAAGTTCTCTTTGGTTTCATCAACATCGTTTTTATGTTTCTCGCATGGAGTATTAATTGACGTCTTGACTTCTCCTTTATCTCTAGATTAAAAAAACATCTAAAAGCTGATGCTACATCCTTGTAACATTCAATTCGTGATTCTGAAAACGGCGACTAATTTTCTAAGACTCTAGATTTTCTGCGACAGCGATTTTTTCGTCGCTGCGACTACAAATCGCAAGTGGAGTGCTAGAGAGGCCAATGTATAATGCCAAATTGCAATTTTTGTAATCCCTTTACTTTTGAATGTTTGAAAAAGTGTGTACCTATTTTTTGGGTATTGGCATTTTCGAGAATAATCTATTCTTTATCTATAAATTAGATTTATGTATATGTATCTATTTTTTTTTGTCTTTCGTTTAACTATTTTAAAAGGACTTATTTTATTCCTATTTTAAAAGAACTTATTTTAAAGCCGAAAAGTGAGATAAATTATTATTTAAGCCCCACAATTCAAAATGAAATTATTAGAAACTAAAAAAACTCCGTTTGTGCGATTATTTTGGATACAATTCGAGACATGGCCATTGATTAATAACTTACACACTTTGTACCCACTACCTGGGTAGTTTTTAATCAATGACATGGCGAAATCTGACAATAACTTTCTGTAGTTTTTGGAAAAGGGCCCCACCACTAACACTGACGGCCCCTCTGGGGCTAGGCTACGGCACTGTGTACCTATAGGCGTGAAGATATGTAACAATGGAACAAAGGCGTTTGCAGTGTATTGGCGTATCTGCGTATGAGATTTTTTTCGGAGAATATGTAAATTATTTAGCGACTTTATTTTTTTATAATTAAAAGGAACGGGCCCCTGGGTGCCCAGTGGATAAACCTGCACTGACCTCGACAACCTAACTCTTAGCTGCAACTTTAAATTTCTTGTCCAGAGCGCTCTACTTATTTTGTTGAAATTTGCTGTAGCCTTTTCTTACTCTGATTTTGATTTACTGGAAGTAATTATTTATAGAGTTACATCATTGTCCCAACTATGCATTTGTCCATTCGTTCGACATTGGTATCGTTTATCTGTCCTGACCTAATAAAATTTTATCGCTCCTTTCATAATTTTTAAAACAACAAAAAAGTCTAAATTTTTTATAATGGTATAAAGCATTGGATCACGATAAAAAAAGTTCTAACCCTTTATTTTGAGATGTCTATTCACCAAATCGGTTGAGAATGGAACAACCAATAATCGCGAATTTTACCTAGTGAGATTGGCGCGTTTGAAAAAGAGAAAAAAAATTGCTCTTTCGCCAAAATAATGCATCGTGTCTCAAGTCTATCGCAATGATAACTAAAGTACAATTCCATTTTATTCCGCACCCACTCGTATATTTCAAATCTGGTTTCCCAGTGACTTCTGAAAGCTTCAGGTAGACAGCTGTTTGAAAGGTAGAGAGCTTTGGATGAAATCAGAAGGTTTTTTGTTGAAACTGAGGCATATTTTGGGACAAAACACAAATCTTTTCGCAAGAAAAGGTCGAATTTTGACTAAAAAGCGTTGCTTTCTTGGCTAGGTCCTGGACGTATTGTGTGAAATTACGTTTTAACTTATAGTCAAGTACTTCAATTAAGTGATAAGCCAATTAAAAAAAAAGAACCGTGTACATTCAACGCCCAATATCATTTGGTTTCGCTTACTTACTTTATTGTCCATGTATCATTAAGCCGTGATGCAATCCGACAGAATTTCTAAAGCAGCAAAATTATAGGAGACCGCTTGTAACATAAATTATCATGTTGTTTAATTGGGTAAGAAAATTTAAAGTACAAATGTTTTCAACTGATGTTTTGAATTTGTACTAAAAACTAAAAATAACGATAAAACTTACTCGAAATTATTTCTTTGATCTGCAGTTTTGATCGTATGCATGAAATTGAAATCTAATTGGAAATAATAAAAGACCTCGATAATAGAGAGTGTCAATATAAATATGTATTAAAATATTCAATAAATTTGTTGAAAGAATGATTCAATTGGCTAATTTAAGAAAAATGAACAGTTCAAAAGTATGTAATATATTAGTGAATTCTGTAACGAAGACTCTCTTCAATGGGCACCTCTTCTATGAGGGTTGTCTTTTTACGAACGAAAGTTTTACTTTCAATATTAACAATATTGAAAATAAAACTATTAGAACTAATCTTCTGGTTACACCGTTCGGGCATTCTGAAATTTATAAGCCAACGAATTGCCGGAGCTAAGAAGGCCGAGGGAAATCTATCAGCTTGCATCTCACTACCCGCCTGTCCAGCACGGTAAAATGCCAACAAAGATTAATTCCCAATACTCAGAATAGGAGTAGAACTAATGAAAATAATAAATAATCAAGGGGCATAAATACATAATCATTTTGTTGTGAACAGAAACAAGAGCAGTCTTACTTTAGTTATTTCAGAGAGCGCCAAAAGCACTCTAACTAGTTTCTACCCTTATTGGAGTTTCCTCAGAGAGCGCATATTTGATTCTCTCTGAACAACTAAAATTTAGGCCGCCAGCCTCGGTCCACAAACGAAAGATCATGATGACATAGATGCCGTGGCGGCCTCTGCTAAATACTAACGAAAGTTTTACGTCCAATATTATACAGGGTGGTGAATTGGAAAACGGGCCATAGGAAACTCAATGTAAAATTCTAAACTGTTGAATTCCTGCTTCCCTAATTATTCTACAACAAAAGACATCAGAAACTATTTGTAGAGGATTGAAATCTTTATTGAAAACAATTGTTAAAATTGTTCTACGAATTAAACACATTCCAAAATTTTGTAAAATATAATAAATTGTATCAAAGTATTTGCCAAAAAGGCCACACACAGTGCAAGAATGTGTATAAGGTTGCCTTCGGTCACAATGAAATTATTATATTAACAATATTTTGAACTGTCAGTATTTTTATTTTATCGTTTTTATTGTTTAAAAAACAATAAAGTCGAACAGATGTCCTCAGTTGAGGTGAAAGTAGTAATAATAAAGATGTTTTATTCAGTCAATAGTTTGCGTACTGTCAGAAATAGTAACGCGTGGCCTTACTTTTACGCACTTATTTAGGTATGGCAAATGTAATATTTTTCAAAATTTTGGACTCTGTTTAAATCGTAGAACAATTTTAACTTTTGTTTTTAATACAGATTTTAATCTTCTACAAATAGTTTCTCATGACTTTTGATGTAAAATAATTAGGGAAGCAGGAATTCAACAATTTAGAATTTTACATTGAGTTTCCTATGGGCCGTTTTCCAATTCACCACCCAACCCGGTATGTACATGTATATAGGGTGAGGCAGATAACTGGCCTATTAGAAATATCTCGAGAACTAAAGGCAACAGAATCATGAAAATTGGAATAAAGGGGTTTTGAAGGATGATCTATTGAATGAAAATATTTTCATCTCTTTGCAACTTCCGGTTATACCGGAAGTTGCTCATAACTTCGTTTTTTTAAATGGGACACCCTGTATATTTTTACATTTTTGGATTCTCTTCGATGTCTTCTTTCTTAAAATATGAGGTTTTGTAATATTATACAGGGTATTTTAAAAGATAATTACGTTCTTTTATTAATTTCGTAGCAACATTCACACCCTGTAGAATTGTAATAGTTTGACATCTAAAACTCTACTTACGTTCAAATGATTTTTAATATACTCTACTATTGTTAAGAATCAGTAGTATAGCTAAATTTTTTATTTTGAGTATACAGGGTTGGTCGAAACTCGGAATGAGTATTTTCTGAGTTTTCTTAAATAGAACACCCTGTATTTTTGTATTGTAGTGAAATGATATTTTATAGTACTTTTTTATTTCTTAAGCATTCCCTATACTTAACTGCTTTAATTTGTGAGTTATTGGTGATTCAAGCTAAACATTAATTGCAAAAAAAATACGTAAAATTTTATTAGGTTGGCCGTGAAAATACTCAATCCCAAATAACTTTTTAGAAATAAATACATATTAATCCAGACTGGTCCTTAAAATTACCAATAATGGTTTAGTTATCAAAATACCTACGTAGTTAAGATTGTTGGTGCGATTAACAATTAAGCACAAATTAAAGCAGTTAGGTATAGGGAATGCTTAAGAAATAAAAAAGTACCATAAAATATCATTTCATTACAATACTAAAATACAGGGTGTTCCATTTAAGAAAACTCAGAAAATACTCATTCCGAGTTTCGACCAACCCTGTATACTAAAAGTAAAAATTTAGCTATACTAATGATTCTTAACAATAGTAGAGTATATTAAAAATCATTTGAACGTAAGTAGAGTTTTATATGTCAAACTATTACAATTCTACAGGGTGTGAATGTTTCCACGAAATTAATAAAAAAACGTAATTATCTTTTAAAATACCCTGTATAATATTACCAAACCTCATATTTTAAGAAAGAAGACAACGAAGAGAATCCAAAAACATAAAAATATACAGGGTGTCCCATTTAAAAAAACGAAGCTATAACCGGAATAACCGGTATAACCGGAAGTTGCAAAGAGATGAAAATATTTTCATTTAATAGATCATCCTTCAAAACCCCTTTATTTCAATTTTCATGATTCTGCTTCCTTTAGTTCTCGAGATATTTCTAATAGGCCCTTTATTTGCCTCACCTTGTATATTATCGGTTTACAACGTTCTCAGTCTTCCGATACCCGTTCGCCATTCTTCTCTGTCCGCACATTGATTTACTTGCAGACCTCTTTCATCCATGGTTCTGTTTATTCCTGCCTGGCAACTTTTCCTCGGTCTACCTCTTCTTCTACCATGCGGTCTCCAGTTTTGTACTTGTTTTGGGATTCTGTCTTTGTGCATTCTTTGTACGTGACCAAACCATCGTAGTTGTACTTCGTTGATTTGACATTTATTGTATGTGTGACCATCATTATTTCTCGTATCCGTTCATTGGTAACATGTTCTCTTCTTGATCTTCCTGCAGCTCTTCTCTAGAAATCCATTTCGGTGACCTCTAACATTTGTTTTGATTTTTCCTTCACAGGCCATACTTCGCAGCTGTATGTTATATTGCTTTTCACTACGGCGTTATAGATATTTTTTTCTTGTTTTGGTTGTTTATCTGCTTGTCCCAGAGTACTGAGTTTAGGAGCGTAATTGCTTTCCTGCCCTGAGTATTTCGTTCTTTAGTGGCTCCGTCCAGTGTTCCATCATTCGTGATTTTCGTACCCAGGTATTTATATTCGTTACATTTACTGATTGTTTCTCTTCCTTCTAGTATCAAGTCCTGCTGCGTTCCACCGATATTCATATATTTGGGTTTTCCTATGTTGATCTCTAATCCCCTGTTTCCTGTATTCATCTATTAGCTTTCTTGTCATGTAACAAATATCATCGTAGTCTTGTGCTATTAGGGACTAAGTTGTGCTAAGGCACAATGTTACCAATATCCTAATTAAATATGTCAGATAAAACATCAATTACTGAAATATTGCGGAGCAGTAATGACAGAACAATTAACAAAATCATAAAACACAATAAAATACCGGAATAATAGGTTATTAATTATGTTCATAATAAGAGAGCTAAAAGGAACTACAACGTTAACGGGATTTTATTGTCTCATATGGTTAATGAACCTCTAAATTTGAAAAAACAGCGGAGTCCTACCATGTAAATGGGTACGTTTTTGAGAAAGGGGTGAATTAGTCCCTAGGCACAGGGTGAATTAGGGTGAGTTCTATGCACTATTGATACAAACACGTCTACAGGAAAATTGTTCCAGGTTAAATTTACTATTGAAATATCACATTTTAAAGTCAAAAATATTTTCTTTTACAAAAATATACTCAAAAGAAAAGCAAGATAAAAATACGAAAGAAAGCAATTTTGTTTTTTGCCTCATAACTTTTTTCCACAGGGATATAGGTTATTGTAGATAGTATTGCTTCAGCGAAAAATAAATTCCATCCTTCCTCTTTAAAATAAAGTTTGGTAAAGGTCACTAGGACTGACAGTTTCCGAAATAGAATATTTCAAAATTCATCGCTCACAGCATTTTTGAGCCACTTTCCCCATTATTTCGCAAACATTGTTCTGTAACTTTTTTCTACGCATCTCTAGGTATATGCAATGGTACATTTAGGAGAAAGAGAAGTCAATTACATTTAAAATGGTCTATGCTATTGTATAAGGTTATACGGCTCTTTTTAAGCAAGTTATGTTTTTTCAATGTTTTATATTTTTAATATTTTTTGCCATTTTTAATGATTATTTTTTAAATTTCTCATTATGACCTTTTTCTTGTACATTTAGGTATATATATTGTTTAATTAAATAAAGCTTATTTTCTTTACTTTAAAATGGTTTATTGCATAAAATTCTAGGAATATTTTTAAAAAAAGATATCCGTAGGATATCCAAGAGTATCCGTAATTTGAGAAAAATTTTAAATTTTTTTTATTTTTTTTCAATTAGAAGAATATAATTGCATATTATAAGATAATTTTTAATTCCATATAACTTTTCTTAATAACACTTTTCGATATTGTACTCTTGAGCGAAATTCATATTTTTTAACATACCTCGTACACTATTGATAACATTTTATATCTGATGATTGCATCTTAGGTTTTGGACTATGCAGGGCAGTTTATAAAGAATATTTTTTTTTTCATAGAGTTAATAATATAAAAGTTTTCCATATGGTTCCAACTTAGTGGGACCTATTGCATGTGTATATGTCACATTTTGAAAAAGCATATCTTGTTTAAAAATAGACCTTGAATTTTTTACAATACACCATTTTAAAGTAAATAAAATAAGCTTTCTTTTTTATTGTACAATGCATATACCTACATGTACAATAAAAAAAGTTATAATGAGAAATTTAAAAATAATCGTAAAATATATCAAAAATCATTAAAAGTATAAAATTTGGAAGAACCATATATTACTTAAAAATAGTCATACAGCCTTCTACAATAGACCATTTTAAAGGTAACTGACCATTCTTCATACTAAATGTAACATTGAATAGACCTAAAGCTACGTAAAAAAAGTTACAGAACAATGTTTGAGAAGTAACAAGGAAAATGGGCCCAAATCGCTGCGAGTGGCGAACTTTAAAAAAATCATATTTTGGAAACTATAAATCAGAGAGACTTCTACCAAACGTCATTTTAAAGAGGAAGGATGAAAGTTTTTTTCTGTGAAGAAATACCTATACCTATATCCCCGTGGAAAAAAGTTATGGGGCAAAAAACAAGATTACTATCTTTCGTGTTTTTTCTTGCTTTTCTTTTGAATATATTTGTGTAAAAAAATATTTTTGACTTTAAAATGTAATGTTTTGATAGTAAATTTAACCTGGAACAATTTTCTTGTAGACTTGTTTGTACCAAAAGTGCAGAGAGCTCACCCTAATTCGCCCTGTGCCTAGGGACTAATTCCCCCTTTCTTAAAAACGCACCCCTTTAAATGGGAGCACTCCGCGGGTTTTTCATATCTAGAGGTACCTTTCTAGAGGTTCCTTTCTAAAATACATAATCAAAAGCCTATTCGCGGTGTGCAAGTACTCGGAAGGGATACGCGAAACGATCGTGCGCGAATAGCGGAGAAATATTGCAACTTTCTTAAATAATTCATATTGTCAATTGAAATTGTCAAATTGACGTACATTTTATACCTATTGTCATTTAAAAAGAAAAATTATATATTGCTTCACAATATAAATTTAATTAATTGTATTTTGCTTGCAGTACTGCATTTTAATAACTAATTTTATTTACTACATACAATTGTTTACGTTTTAATAACATAACCTAAATCTTATTTTTTCTTCTTATTATTTTTTTGGACTATGGTCTTGACAATTATCCAGTAACCAGGACCATATGATTGGCCAATATAATTAAACGTGCGAATAAAAGTGCAGAGCGAAGAAACCAGGTGTCGCTTTTCCGAACTTTCACAGTCCCAATAATGGAGAACGAGCGAACTAATTTTACTATTCAAAAAAGGAGATAAAAAAGCGGCCAGGAAACTACAGAGATATCAACTTGTTAAACACTACCCTAAAACTTACAACTAAAATTCTACACGAACTAAAGAATCAGAGGATAAGTTTAGCAGATCAACAACAGGGTTTTTGTACTGGAAGATCTTGTACAGATGCAATATTCGTCATAAAGCAAATTACTGAGAAATTACTAGAGTATAATAGATCAGCATTTGTATGTCTGATTAACTTGAAGAAAGAATTTGATAGAGTAAGGCCCGGTACTTTATGTCTCCGTTAACAGCAGGTTAGTTAACCGGGGTTTAATCGGGACAGAAATATATGCATAACATAGACATAAACGCAATTATACTTATTATTATATTCATAAATAATTATAATAATAATTATAATTGCTTTTATTACAACGCAAGAGGCCCTATGAGGTACTTTTCTGTCCCGATTAAACCCCGGTTAGCTAACCGAGGTTTAACCGGGACATAAAGTACCGGCCCTAAGACTCAAAGATGTAATCCATCTTCTGTATAATAGAGAAATAACCCAAGATATCACAAAAACTATTGAAAACATCTACAACACTACTTGAAAACAACAAAATGGAAGTCAGAATAGATGGACAACTTACAAAACCTATAGACATAGGCAGTGGAATAAGGCAGGGAGACTCATTGGGTGGAATGCATAAAACGTAGTACCTGCTAATGCTTCAAGTATGTACTACATTTTTGAAAATTTTACTACACTTACAAAGCATTTGTGAGTATAGTAATGCTTTGTAAGTGTAGTAAAATCTTCAAAAATGTAGTATATACTTGAAGTATTAGCAGGTAGTACGTTTTATGCATTAAACCCATTGAGTCGTCCTATGCTCTTCAATTTAATAATGGATGAAATCATCAAAAACGTCAACAAAGGAAGGGGATACAGAATGGGAAACAAAGAGGTAAAAATACTCTGTTACGCAGACGACGAAATATTGATAGCCCAAGATGAAGATAGATGGCAAAGACTAGTCCACAGATTTAACATAAGAGCAAAAGAAGTCAATATGATAATTTCATCTCAGAAAACTAAAACAATAATAATCAGTAAAGAACCAATCAGATGTAACATAGAAATTGATGGTGTCAGTATTGAAAAAGTAATGGAAATAAAATCCTTTGTAATTACATTGTCAACCTACGGAGACCTGGACAAAGAAGTGAGAAATCAAGTACAAAAAGCAAATAGAGTGGCAGGATGTCTCAATAACACTATATGGCGAAACCGACATATTAACACAGATGAAGTCAAGAATTTATAAAGCCAGTGTAAGAGGACTAATGCATCAGAAACAAGACCAGATACAGCCACAACACAAAGACTATTAGAATCGGCAAAGATGAAAGTACTGAGAAGAATTACAGGAAATACGCTGAGAGATCGAAAAAAGAGTGAAGACATTAGAAGATCATGTAACGTACAATGTATAAACGAATTGACACTAAATAGCAAAAAAAAAGAATGGAATAACCACATAAGCAGAATGGGGGAGACATATGTGGTCAAAATAGCAATAGACAAGGCGAAAACGGCGGGTTCGTTGGAAGAAATATTCCCATGAGATTTTTTTGCATAATCACATTCGTGAGACACTCCAGAATAAGGTTCAAGAAGTCGCACACAATGCGAGTGGTCCAATTTTTTTTTAACAATTTCTTTTAAACAAATTGCAAAAATCAATATTTTTGCCCGGACAATTTTGTTTTATTTTTCGGACCATTCTGGACAGAAAAGGTCTCTTGTAATTTTTCTCTAAAGTTGATAGTGTTCGAGTTATAAGCAATTTAAAATTTGAAAAACGCGAAAATGGCCATTTTTAAGACTTAGTAACTCGGTTAATAATTATTTATGTACCAAGTCAGTAAAGTTACTCTTTATCGAACGAGTCTGATATTATGAGCAGAGCGAGCGTCAGCGAGCGAGGCGAATAACAGAGGAGTTCTATAAAGAGTCTTTACTGACGTGGTGCATACACAATTTTATCGCCAATCATAAAAAACATTAACACTTATTAACACTTACTTAATTACATCCTAATGAAAAAAGAGTGTGTGTACTTGGTACGCACGTACGACGTTATACTTCTATTATTATAATTTCAAGGAAATAAATATATTTTACACAGTTTAATCGTATTTTTATTTAAATATTAAACCAATTTTAACACTTAAAATAAAATACCAAAAATTAAAAATTCCGTTAATAGTTACCTTATTGTTTATGAAGTGTAGCCTTCCGCAGCGCAGTTGCTTTTCCCTTGATGAATAGTAGAAAATCTAAATAAATATATTTGCTAACAAATTATCATTAATATCTGTCACCGTCCTATATATAATCCAATTAACAAAAACACCATTTCATAATATATTTGCATTAATACAAAGCTTAAAAGATTTAAGAATTTTCGACGAAATAAAAATTTCGTATGACAGTAATGACGATGACAGAATGCTTTTGCATGATGGCTGATTTCGATGTTTAATCGATAGTTGTTCAAATAATCAATATTGAATAAGTACCTAATTACTAAATCTGTAAAGTTTCGATTTATGTTATGTTTTATGAATATAATTGCAAAATACTACAGAATTCGACTTTCTAACATAAATTTAATTAATAATAAGGTAAATTTTGTACAATATTTTTAATAATTAAAGTAAATAAATTTTAAGTTCACTCAAATAAATAATCGATTACTGCCATCGACCGCTTACATTCAATCTCAGTTAATTAATCGCGGCAGGTAAAGTAAAATTCTTCTTTCAGTACAATAAAGTGTTACTTTACTGCCGCAAAAGGCGTCAAATGAGTAGAATAATGAATGACTTTAGTGACGGTTGGCGATAATAGTTATTTATGTACCAAGTCAGTAAAGTTACTCTTTATCGAACGAGTCTGATATTATCAGCAGAGCGAGCGTTAGCGAGCGAAGTGAATAACAGACGAGTTCGATAAAGAGTCTTTACTGATGTGGTGCATACAAATTTTTATCGCTAACAATTTGATATTAGTTTTAACACTTACTTACAATTTATAATTTAAGAACGTTTTTAAATTTTAGACGTAATAAAAATTGCATGACACTAATGATAGATGACTTTTGCATGATGGCCGCTTTCGATTTTTAATCGATAGATATCAATATTGAATAATTACTAAATCGGTAAAATTTTTATTTATTTTGTATGAATATAATTACAAAATACTACGGAATTTTACTTTTTGACAACAATGTCGTAAATTTTTTTACTAATTAAAGTATATAAATTGTAAGTTAACTCAAATACATAATTGATTACTGCCATCGACCACTTACATCGAATCTCGATTAATCGCGGCAGATAAAGTAAAATTCTTCTTTCAGTACAATAAAGTGATACTTTACTGCCGCAAATGAGGGCAAATGAGTACAATAATGAATGACTTTAGTGACGGTTGGCGATAAAGATTATTATTATGAAAGTCAGAAAGTGACAAAATCAAATTTAAAGCCCCCCTTCATGATCCTGAAGAAATTGGTGTCATTAATTTATGACTAAGCTGTTATTATTATTTATTAATAATAAGCGGTAAGATCGTAGTGACGCGGCTGTAAATGTGAGTGCGAGTGAGATGCGCCATTGGACTGCCCATCTCTTTCGCACTCATCATGGACGGCCGCCTAATACGTGCATGGCGCTCATTATTTTTACTTAAAGATAACAGCTTAGTAATCAAATAATGACAAAAAATTCTTCAGGATCTTGTAGGGGTGGCTTTAAACTTTGATTTAGTCACTTTCTGACTCTCATAGTAATAACTTTTAACTGAGTTATTAAGCCTTGAAAATCGCCATTTTTCGTTTTTTTTTCAATTTTAAAATGCTTACCTCGAAAACTATCAACTTTAGAGAAAAATTATAGGAGACCTTTTTTATCCAGAATAGTCCAAAAAACCTAAAAAAAATTTGTCCGGGCCAAAAATATTGATTTTTGCAATATGATTAAAAAAATATTGTTAAAAAAATTTGGACCACTTTTCGCGTGGGCGACTTCTTGAATCTTATTCTGGAATGTTTCACGAATGTGATCATGCAAAAAAATCTCATGGGAGTATTTTCTCCAAAGAACCCGCCATTTTAGCCTTGTGTACAAGAGATAAATCACCAATCGGTAGAAGTATCGGTCGACCGTACAAAAGATGGAGTGACAACCTTTCATAAAGGTATCTATCCGCCAATGAACAAGCAGAACTGCTTATAAAGAGGAAGAAGAAAGCATCCTTGAATAACCAAGTAATCAATGATCACTTTTTATTATTGTTTGTTATATAACGGCAACATGCATAAATTTAATGAGCAAATTTATTGGAAATCTATTATAAACTTGATTTCTACAAATAATAGTAATAAATTTTATAGAAAACTATTTAAACTAACAACAGTAACTCCGGAATATACAATATTTACAACTCGATACCGTTTTATATCAACAAAGTTATAAAATCCTATATATTTACATTAGGGGAAGTTATAGCTAATGTTGTTTTTTGTTTTGACGTAACAGCGGATTTTGAGAACGGCAAATTCAACAGTAACTCACATTAAACCATTGTTTAATTGACTTAATGAACTATAAAAATTATTATTGCTTTGTTTTTAGAACGCCAATAAGAAGCTGGATAGTAGTAAATCATTTGGGTATTTCGGGAAACAAGTGTGGCCATTTTCACCAACGCCAACAAAAACGTTACTGTGTATATAAAACGTTGCAACGCGTTGATAATTTAGCAATGTTTTTATTTACAAAGTGAGTCTACGTGAGAGTTTTTCTGAGAATAATTTGCGACATCTGCTCTCAGGTGTATGTCCATGTGAGAACACTCTCAGGAATTTTTGCTGAAGGTACGTATCCATTATGGTCGCGCTCCGCGCTCCTGCAACTGCTCCACATAAAGGCACGTATCCATTACGTTGGTGCTCCGTGCAGCTGCTCCACATATTGGATACGTTGGTGCTCCCGCTCGGCGCTCACCCTCGGCGATAAAATCTGTAATTTCATCTGGCTCCATTCCATTGTAAGCCAGATGGATGCATTCAGCATCCAAAACTTCAGCCAAAAACCTCCATCATGATATTCGTATTCAGCGATACCAAGAACCACCGAGTAGTAATATTGAAGTCATTTCTATCAATTATTTCCGATTTACAAATTTATTATGTTTCATCACTTCGAAATGCACTTTTCTTGTTCAATGATGCTTTTCATTTCGACATCATCAGTTTAGCTCACAAAATTTCCTAATGCATTTATGAATCGAATACAAGTTTTATTGAGATCCATCCAACTGCAAAAAATTGGTAGGTTTCCAGTGCAGCGGAAAAATTTTGTGGATCCGCTGTGGATGTTCGTTTTGGAGCTGTTGAGGCAAGAACAAAAAAATTGCAAATTGTAAATAGACACATCCAAACATATTTACACAACCAAAGTTGTTATTTACAAACAAAAATAAATCAAACTTACCATAAGATATTATAATTACTGAAGAAATTAGTCCAAAAGTAACTTAAACTCACCTGTAAAAAAAGAGATTGTTAGAGAATTTAACAATTATTTTTATACTCATATTATATAAAACTTTTATAAAAAAGAACTTTTTATAATACAACGTTTTTATTATTCATAGGACACAATATAAAATTATAAAATACACTCACCGGCACAAAATTCCGCCACCCAAATTTTTTGATTAAGTTTGACAATTTATGTTATTGTTTGTGCTCCGATTTTCAAGATTCTTGCACCAGTTTGTAGGTGCGGAATAATATCGTTTGATATTATTCCGGTAACAAAAAAATTGCTTCCATGGCATTATACAGGGGTGAATGGAAGCGTTGTATTTTCTCCCAACTTTAAAAAACTGTGGAAAAATGGAAGAGCTGATTTTGTTCATAGTCCTGTCATATTATACCGGAGGCATCATTAAAAGTTTGTTTTTTGAATTATCTTAATATCTCTTTTCTTGTAAGGGCTGTACCATTTTTTGTAAATAAGAACACTGATTGACTCATAAAATAAAGGTTGGATTGATAAGATTAGAATGACCTGCATGCAGCCCAGATCTCAATCCTATTGAGCATTTATGGGACGAATTAAAAAAAGCCATTCGCCAGCATCCTAGGCCTCCACAAAATTTGGTACAGTAAAGTTGTGCTCATGACGACGTGCCGACCCTCGCTCGCTGGTATCCCTCGTACTGCTCGTACCATATTATCGATCGCCAGATGCATTATTTTAATCGCCAGATGCATTATTTTAAATACGCGCGTTCACTAAAATTAAGAGTAGGATACTAGCGATACCATCCTTTGGTCTCCGTAGTAAACAAACCCTTATGGCCCTGGTAGAGAAATATCGGGCTATTCCCCAGGCAAGGATAACACACACATCTTTATTCGATGCCAAACAGATTGCGAGCAGTCGTTGCTGCAAGAGGTGGACATACCCGCTATTGAATTGTTTTGTTGTTAATTTTGTTTTATTTTGTTAATATTAGTGCGTTTGATATTTTTAATTAAATAAAACTTCAAAGCAGTATTTACAGCTCTTACAAGAAAAGAGATATTCGGATAATTCAAAAAACAAAACCTTAGTGATACCTCCAGGATAATACAAAAGGAGTATGAAACAAAATGAGCCCTCCAATTTTTCCACAGAATTTTTTAAACTTAGGAGAAAAAAACAACTCTTCCATTCATCCCCGTATATTGCCATCTGAGCAAATAACAAACGACATCAATACATGTACCTACAAACTGATGCAAGAATCTTGAAAATCGGAGTACAAATAATAACATTAGAGATTGTCAAACTTAATAAAAAAATTTGGGTGGCGGAATTTTGTGCCGGTGAGTGTATTTTGTTGTTTCAATTTCTATGCCATGAAAGAGTTTTGTAATCGATTTTTAACTCAAAAATTGCAGCCCTTCTCTACTGTTCGCAAAGAGTATTGTATCGTTTGCCTATAGGAGATTATTCACTAGTGTTCCGTTAATTTATATGAGTGTATTGATATCTTCTAGTGCCTCGTTAAAAAGGTCTTCTGATCACATATTAAAAAGTAGAGGGGATAGCAGACATCCTTGTTATATTCCTTTTCTTATAGGTATCTCTTTACATTTTTGTTGATTTACCTGTATTATCGCTTTTTGATATTGGTATAAATTTTTAATAATTCTCCTGAATCACGATTTCTGGGTTCCGTAATATTTTGCAAGCCTTCTGTGTTGTACATCACAGTTGACATCTCGACACAGCAATAGCAGTTGGTTTCCTGTTATGCTATCGTCTAGTTTTTTGTAGACACGTTCATGTATCACTCGTAATAGTCCAGAGAAATAAGATTTTTCTCGTGACACATCCCCCTCCAGGCCAAAACCAAAGTTTTTGAGTAGTATGGACATCTATATTAATAACCTATATGTTTCCTGCAGCCGCTTTTGATGATATACATAGTTATAAACAAATGAAGATCAAAAAACGGTAAATTTTCGCTCTTTTCGTCTATTACTAAAAAGTGAAGCATTCTAAACAAATTTTAGAATAAGAAACTCATAAATCGTATAAAAAACTTCAATACGGCGTTCGCTGAATATATCTATCCTTATTTTTTGATTAGAAAATTGCAAAATAAGTCATAAATTTTGAGATATTATAAATGTTCATAACTTATGTAAAAATTAAGTTAGAACCTTCTTATTAAAGGGAATGCTGAGACTTCTTGTGCTTAAATTATATTTTAAATTTCAAAGCAATTGGTCAAATAGTTTAAAAGTTATTTAATTTATTTATCCCAAATTCATTTTTTTGCACCATTATAAGTCAGAAAATTATGAGGTTACAGTAATACTTCGGAGAGTTTATGAAAGAAGAACATTTATACTATTAACTTAATTAAATAAAAATGACAAAAAGTAATTTTAAATAGTGTAAAATTATTTTGCAAAAACATGTCGATTTTTTTGCTTACTTATAAACAATTAGAATAACTTTTTAACCGTTACCCGTAGAAAAAATATTTTTTTATATTTAGAAAGACTGAATTTTTATACACATTTAGAAAGAAAAATAATTGTCCTAGGACAATTAGGGACGAAGTTAGCCCCCCTTTTTTAATTCACATGTTTTGAAAATAATTTTGCAATATTTAGAATTATTTTTTGTCACTTTTTTAAAATTAAATTAATAGTGTAAATCTTCTTGTTTCATAAACTATCTAAAGTATTACTGTAATTTTATCATTTTCTGACTTATAGTGTTGCAAAAAAAATTAATTTGGAAAAACAAATTAAATAACTTTTAAACTATTTGGCCAATTATTGCTTTGAAATTTAGGGTATGATTTAAGCACCAGAAGTCTCAGCATTCCGTGTAATAAGAAGGTTTTAAGTTATTTTTTACATAAGTTATGAATATTTATAAAAATTCAAAATTTATGATTTATTTTGCAATTTTCTAAGCAATCAATAAGGATAGACATATTTCGCGAACGCCATATTGAAGTTTTTTGTACGATTTATGAGATTCTTACTCCCAAATTTGTCTAGAATGCTTAACTTTTTGGTAATAGACGAAAAAAGTGAAAATTTACCGTTTATAACTATGTATATCATCAAAATCGGCTGCAGGAAACATATAGGTTATTATTATAGACACTACTCAAAAAGTTTGGTTTCGGCCTGGAGGGGGAGAGGGTCTGTGTCACCAACAGGATATTTTTTTTCCTTATTTCTCTGAACTATAATAGACCAGTAAGGATCTGCGAAAAAACGTCTATTTTTGGATGTGAGAGGTGGCATTCGGATTTTTGCAGATAAAGTTAGGTGACACCTTCAGTAATAATAATTGACTTATGCTCCTCAAATATGCCCGGAACATTAATAAAAAAATTAAAATATTTAAAAGTTTCGAAAAACATCGATTTTTTTCTGCTTTCTTTGCTTATAACTTTAAAACGATTCGTTTTGGAACAAAGTCGTAGAGAAATAAAATAAAGATAATTGAATTTTGCATGATATACTACTGGTAAAAAATGTCTTAAGGTATTACCTTTTCTGCAATATAGCAATAAATACAATATAAGGGGGCAAAATAAGTCTGTTGTTATTCAATATTTTTTAACCACTTTGGTGGCACTTAGAACCTTAGTAATACGCTTAGGAAATTCTTTGTAACATACTTAAATCGTGTACCAAATTTAATAAAAATCGACCTAATAAATTTTGCATAATAAATTTGCAATCTAAATGTTTTTAAAAAAGTTCAAATTTTTTAAAATGTTTCTGAACAAAAAGTAGACCATTTAGAAGTTGGCTAATGTTTTTACATATAAAGAGGTGCTCTACCTATCTAATACACTTTACAGAATTAAAATCGGATTATTTAAGGGGCCCCAACAATGTTTTAAATTTATAAACAATTTTTTGGCTTATAAACAAATAGCTTTGTTTAATAATAAAAAAATTTATTTTTAGCAATGCAAATAATTAAAACCGGTATAATTTGACCTTAATTTCAAATGCTGTCAGCAGAATTGCTATTTTATTTTTTAATCAAACGTTATTCGCGTTCAAAAATTGCAATTTCTCGATTTTTTGAAAGTTCCACCGCGTTTATCTCGAAAACTATGCATCCTACGAAAAAACTTGTAAGAACATTTTTTGCTTAGAATTACCCAAGAAATACAAAAAAATGTTTTATTATGTGAAAAATCGATGTTATGTAATTCCTCAAGTTCTTTGTTTATAACAATCTTATCGACATCCGGATCAACTGTTACCCAAAAAATTCGTGTTCTACGGGTCAAAATACATAAAAAAAACTTGGGCAAGTTCATCTAAATAAAGGAGCCCGTAGCACCCCCTCCTGGCCACAGCACTAATTTGTTTATAAGCCAAAAAATTGTTTATAAATTTAAAACATTGCTGAGGCTGCTTAAATAATCCGATTTCAATTCTGTAAAGTGCATTAGATAGGTGGAGTACTTATTTATATGTAAAAAAATTGACAAATCTTTGTATGTTCTAGTTTTTGTTGTGCAAGATTTTAAAAAAATTTAATTTAAAAAAAAAGTTTGGATTGCAAAATTATTATGCAAAATCTAGTAAGTCAATTTTAATGAAATTTGGTGTATGGTTTTAGCACATTACAAAAATTTTCTAAGCGAATTAGGAAGGTTCCAAGTGTAACCTAATTGATGGAAAATCATTGAATAAAGAGGCTTGTTTTGCCCCCTTATTTTATATTTATTGCTATTTTGAAGCAAGGGTGATAAATTAAGACATTTTTAACCAATCGCATCTGATTGAAAATTTAATTATCTTTGTTTTATTCCCATAGGACTTTGTTCTAAAATGAATAGTTTTTAAGTTATAAGCAAAAAATGTAGAAAAAAAAACGAAAATTTTTGAAATTTTTAAATATTTTATTTTTTTATTAATGTTCCGGGCATATTTGAGAAGGAGCATAAATCAATTATTATTAACGAAGTTATCACCTAACTTTATCCGCAAAAATCTAAATGCCACCTCTCACATCCACCTAAAAACAGATCCTTACTGGTCTATAAGAAGACTTTTAAAATATGGTTCATCGATCTGATCTTTCTATATTCTTCACATTTCATGGCGTTGATTTTTTTGGGTATTGGGATCAAGTCAGATATTAACCATTCTTTCGGAATTTTTCCGGTACCTACACTAAATTTCATTGAATATTTCTACTAGTACATCAATGTGGTTCTCTGTTAGTAGTCTCAAATTTCTGTAGGTATATTTCATCCTGTCCCATGGCTTTATCATTTTTTATACGTTTTAGTGCTTTTCCCCTTTGGTAATTGTAGGTCCATTTCTACTTCCTGGTTCTATTGTCTCCATTCTTTAGTCGTTTTCAAATAGATTTTTCTTTATTTTTGCTATTTATTTTCTCTGCACTTTCAATTATTATTTTCTTTTTTTTTCTAGAAAAAGATGGACAGATCTAGAAAGAGAGGATCTGGAGATAATGGCAGTGAGACAATGGGAAATAGTGGCACAAGATCGACAAACATGGAAGGCAATAGTGAATGCGGCGAGGTCTCGCTAAGAGTTGTAACGTCATCGATGATGCTTTTGTCCATTATGTTTCCAATACCTCTTTTTTTGTATATGGCTGCTGTCTCTTTAATTTTCCTGTATATGTTAAAGCTGCCATGTCGTTTTTCTAATCTTCCTATCTCTACACATTTTTCGAGAAAAGCTATTTAGTCTAGTAAAATAAAATTACACTACATGTAAATCAAAATGTAAATTCGTACAGGTTGAAACAAATTTTATATCAAAATTTAGGTGGGTACAAAAGATATTTTCAAGAAAGTATCCAAATTATACAAGGGGATTATTGTTTAAATAATTAAAAAGGGGTCATTTTTGCAAAAAACTTACTTTTTTAACTGCTGAGGTAATTCAATAACTAATGAAGGTATATAGGATTATTTTCTGCAAAGTTGAAGGGTAAATTTTTCAAATAAGACTTACAAAATTAAATTTGACCCTATTTATTTAAATAATTATACATAAATCTTTAAAAACAAATTTGCAAAAAATTATTTTTAGCGTTTTAAATAAGCAATATAAAATACCTTATTTTACAGGAGAAGTTGCGCTATGTTATCAGTATTAACAAAAAAAAATTGGTCCAAAAATATTTAATATTTTTTGAGATATTGAATTTGTATATTAAATGTTACTCTATTTTCAATTGCAAAAACGCGGTTGTTTCCAAAGAGGTATTCACCTGTATTAAATCTTATTATTTTTATTTTTTTGTATATTTTCGATAAATGTACCGATAAATTCAAATTTCAATTAAACTTCCCCCTAAAATGGAATTTGAAAATTATTCAAATTTGTTTATAATTTGTTTTTTTAATAACGTCGCGGGGATTAAGCATTTTGAAATACCGTTTCGATAATTGGATTCCTGGGAATTTTTCACTAATTAACAAATTTTTTTGTCTTTTTTCCTCTTCTTTTTTTTTTCTTGGAGTTATATTACTACGGGCCCTTTTAGGGTTAAGTTTCATTAGTAATGTTGAATCTCTAAGTTGTAGATTCTAGACCTAAAAATATTAAGATTGGTCTAAAATCACTTAAATAAAATGTGGCTACTTACTGAGTTACAGGGTGTTTTATTTAAAAATTTAAAAATTATTTTTACCAAGTACTTTAAAACTATTTGACGTATCCTTATCATACTTGGCAGAAAGTGTGGCTATAAACAAAAATTTCTAGCTACTACCAGAGGCGTACGACAGGGGATAGTTAATGGTTGACCCTTCCCAAATTCTACGCCACTGAGGGAATGATTATTTTAGTGAAATTTTTCGATTCTCTAATACTTTCTATGTAAATAATATACTTTTTACTGGTAACGATTAAGTCATTAGTTTTCGAGATATTGGACGTTAAAAATGAAACGGCATAGTTATTTTGATTCATTCATTCATTCATTTTAAACTTCCAATATCTCTCAAATTGATGACTTTATCGATACCAATAAAGTTATTTACATACAAAGCATTGGAGAATCGAAAAATTCCGCTAAAATAGTAATTCACTCAGTGGCGTAGAATTTGGGAAGGGTCAATCATTCCTTATCCCCTGTCGTACGCCTCTGGCACTAGCTAGAAACGTTTATTAATCACAATTTAGTAGGGTGTATAATAGCTACACTTTCTGCCAAGTATGATAAGGATACGTCAAATAGTTTTAAAGTACTTGGTAAAAATAATTTTTAAATTTTTAAATAAAACACCCTGTAACTCAGTAAGTAGCCACATTTTATTTAAGAGATTTTAGTTAAATCTTAATATTTTTAGGTCTAGAATCTACAACTCAGAGATTCGACATTCTTAATAAAATTTAACCCTAAAAGGGCCCGAAATGATATAACTCCAAGAAAAAAAAGAAGAAGAAACGACGACAAAAAATTTTTTTTTAATTAGTAAAAAATCCTCAGGAACCCAATTATCGAAACGGCATTTCACAATACTTAATCCCCGCGACGTTATTAAAAAAACAAATTATAAACAAATTTGAATAATTTTCAAATGCCATTTTAGGGGGGAGTTTAATTGAAATTTGAATTTATCAATACATTTATCGAAAATATACATAAAAATAAAAATAATGAGATCTTAAGCAGGTGAATATTTATTTGGCAACAACCGCGTTTTTGCAATTGAAAATATAGTAACATTTATTAAACAAATTGAATATCTCAAAAAATATTAAATATTTTTGGACCAATTTTTTTTTGCTTAATACTGGTAACATATCGCAACTTAGTCTATAAAAAAAGATATTTTATAGTGCTTATTTATAACGCTAAAAATATTTTTTTGC
This sequence comes from Diabrotica virgifera virgifera, assembly GCF_917563875.1. Taxonomy (NCBI): domain Eukaryota; kingdom Metazoa; phylum Arthropoda; class Insecta; order Coleoptera; family Chrysomelidae; genus Diabrotica; species Diabrotica virgifera. The sequence continues at coordinate 64,440,285 of NC_065447.1, forward strand.
AAATTTGTTTTTAAAGATTTATATACAATTATTTAAATAAATAGGGGGTCAAATTTAATTTAGTAAGTCTTTTGTGAAAGATTTTCTCTTCAACTTTGCAGAAAAAAATCCCATAGACCATCATCGATAAGTGGATTACCTCAGCAGTTAAAAAAGTATTTTTTTTGCAAAAATGACCCCTTTTTAATTATTTAAACAATGATCCCCTTGTATGATTTGGATACTTTCTTGAAAATATCTTTTGTACCCACCTAAACTTTGATATAAAATTTGTTTTAACCTGTACGAATTTACATTTTGACTTTTTTTTATTTTATTAGGCTAATTAGTGATAGTCACCATAAACCAACGCAACGCCTGATCGTTGTTGCGAAAGCATTCCATATATTTGATAAATATTTTCCTCTCGCTTCGGCATCCTCTCGGAGAAAACAATAAAAAGACCTATTTTTACGCCCACTTTCGAGTAAGAATAACAAACGTTTAGGTAACGCCTAACGCTCAATTTAGGTCGGCAAACGTCTCTTACTAATTACCCATCTCTTTTTATTTAGTGATAGGTGACAAAGTGGCGCGATTTGCTAATTTTTGGCCACATGTGTGCCAGAAAAACGTTAAAAATTAAAATTGAAGTATGTAAATAAGCCAACATGAAAAATCGGAGACCGAGATGAGACCTACATTTTCAACTATAATTTTAGCTTTTCTCTTAGGGTCAATAACCAAAGGCGTTTTCCATATGGGCACATTTAAATAATTATGTCGACTCGCAGCTTTCGAAAAGTTTTACGGTCTTGTTACGAGGGTAAATTGAAAAGATCAGAAAAATACAATACATAGAAGTCAGTTTTCAACTTAATAAAATATAAAATATTATGGTAGGGGAGCAGAGTATGCTAAATTTGCAGTCACTCAAGCTCTATGGGGACCTATTGGGTTGTGATTATTAGGACCAAAAAAAGTTAAGGAAAATTTTCCACTTTAGTGGGGACTTTCCATTTCCAACAATAATTTTTTCCGATTATAGCGCCATCTACCCATAATTCGAAAAAATGTCTCGAATAAAAGTTGCTTATTTTTACGTAAAGAATCCAAATCTGCAATAAAAATTTGGGGGTCCCATTTAAGATTTTAAAGTAACCCCCTACCCCATCCCTGTGGGAGGTCGTGTTTGGTACCATTCGATAGATTTTTCAAAAACATTTTGAAAGTGTATCTTGCATTTTTTCGATCTGATGTTCATTTTGCGAAATACCGCGGGGTTTGTATTTAAAATTTGAAATTTACCCCCATCCCTCTCCGTAGGGGGTCATGTTTAGTACCATTCGATAGATTTTGGAAAAATATTGAAGACGTATTTTTTTTTAGTTTTTCGATTTGACGTTCATTTCGCGAAATAATCGCTTTTTTTGTGAAACTTTTTGACTCATCCATTTCCTTACGCCCCGCTCAAATCGTCAGATTTTTTAAATATACACTCTTTTGCATGTACTTAACTTACCTTATCTTAATCTGACAATTTTGAGTATTTTTAAGGCTAGATTTTTTTTTCGGGCCCCTCTTAACTAACTTTTTTGTGTTAAGAGCCAATATATGGCAGATGTACATCTGCAGGGTACCAGGTTTCTCCCCATATGATAATCTGACGCGCTCGAGTAACTGCAAAAATCCCCGCTTGGGCTCCCCTACCATTAACACATTGACGAGCCACATTAAATTTTTTTGTTTTTGCCTTCGGGCTCCACGTTCTGAATCTCAATGTTAATGTGAATTATATTTAACTCACTGAGCGACTGGGCCAAACAAGGCGTGAGTTAAATACAACTCACGTGGCGTTCAATGTGTTAAATTAAAAACTTTATTGGAACCATTTTCTGCTTACACCTGTGTGGCTTCTAAAAATGCAAGCCAATTGAATGCTGGAGCCAGGAAGATGAGGGAACTCTATAATTTGCAATTCACGTCCCATCTGTCGAGCGCGGAAAAATGCCAACGAAAATGGAACCCTACATACTCAGATAGGAGTAATATAGGTCTGGATCCCGCGTATGAAAAAAAAGTTGATTAATAGCAAGCTGAAAATTTTTTAATAGCGTAAGGGTGTCTAGTCGGACAAACTTTGATATATGGGAACACTGGAACAGGGGAAGTTTTAATTGTGGAACAGGTTAAAAATTTGGAACGGTAAGACCACGAAAATGGCATATGTATTTTGTCCGACAGAACAGACTTAAACTCTTCGAACAGAGATTAAACTCTCATGCAAAAATCAGACTGCTATTTATCACCAATTGGGCGTTTTAATGAGTGGAACATGTAGAATATGTGAAATGCCAGGAATAATGACAGGTGATAAATAGCAGTCTGATTTTTGCATGAGAGTTTAATCTCTGTTCGGAGAGTTTAAGTCTGTTCTGTCGGACAAAATAAATGTGCCGTTTTCGCGGTGTGACCGTTCCAAATTTTTAACCTGTTCCACAATTAAAACTGCCCCTGTTCCAGTGTTCCCATATATCAAAGTTTATCCGACTAGACACCCTTAAGCTATTAACAAATTTTCAGCTTGCTATTAATCAACTTTTTTTTCATACGCGGGATCCAGACCTATACTAATAGAAATAAAAATGGATAACTATTTTCATCTCATTGCAATACGAAGCCAAAGCCATCTTATATTTAGTTCGTTTAGAGAAAATTCAATAGAAAAAAATAAGAAAAAAAAAGAGTGTGTGTACTTGTGTACGCACGTAAGAAGTTATACTTCTTTGTCGTCATAAAAAACAGTTTTTTTATATACCTCATACAAAATCGGTAATATTTGCTATAAGATGGTTATATTTTAGGGTTTAGATCATTCAGAACTTTCTATGACTTTTCTTTCGTAAAATTAATATCAAAAGTTATCATAATTGAAATAACAGAAAATAATGTTGATTATATATGTTGAGAAAAATTTATAATTTCTTTTTCAATTAGAAGGATGTAATTCCATATTAGAATATAGTTCTATTTCCAATTAACTGTTCATAATAACAATGTTCAATATTGTAAAAATAAAGCTACTTTTCTCTTGAGTGACATTCATATTTTTTTGACATACCCTGTGTAATACCCATAAAAATTTACTATCTGATGGTTGAATCAGAGATTCTAGATATTGCAGAACCTTTTATGTAGAACAACTATTTTTCGTAAAATGAATAATAAAAAAGTTTTCCATATTATGGTTCCAACTTACAGGGACATACTGTATATTATGACAAAAATATTTTTAAATCTGTAGGCAAGTCAAAAGTGTAAACTCAACCTTAATTTAACAAGAGTTATAGTCGGTTCGCTAAACTCACGACACAACTGGCTAGTGTTTTTAGTAGATATTTTTTTTGTTTTTGGCCAATTTTGTGAAAATTGGCAAAATTACTAACTATTTAGTAATTATTTTCTTGTCAATTTTACAAAATTGGCAAAATTACTTACTAAATTCACTAGACATTTGTAGTAACACTGGTGGTACTCATTATTTTCTTTTAAAATATCATACAATATACAGGGTGTAACAAAAATACAGGTCATAAATTAAATCACATATTCTGCGACCAAAAATAGTCCGACTGAACCTAACTTACCTTAGTACAAATGTTCACATAAAAATAGTTACAGCCCTTTGAAGTTACAAAATAAAAATGTATTTTTTCCAATATATCGAAAACTGTTTGTGGTTTCTTATTGAAAACGGATATGTGGCATCCTTATGACAGGAATATCTTAAAATAAAATTATAGTGAAATTTGTGCACACCATAAAAATTTTATGGGGGTTTTGTTCCTTTAAACCCCCCCAAACTTTTGTGTACGTTCCAATTAAATTATCATTGTGGCACCATTAGTTAATAACAATATTTCTAAAACTTTTTTGCCTCTTAGTACTTTTTCGAAAAGCTAGTTTTTGTCGAGATATTTTGAATATTTGTCAAATCCACCATATATTTGTATACTGTTACGTACTGGTAATAATACGAAAAATTATTTATAAATAATTACAGTTTGAGGTATATTTTGAACCGTATTAGAAAAGAAGCCACATCTCGATAAAAGATGCCAAATCGGAAAAATACTAAGAGGCAAAAAGTCTCAAAAACACTCTGTTTAACTAATGTAACCGCAATAATAGTTTAGTTGTAACGTACACAAACATTTGGGAGGTTTAAAGGCACAAAACCCCCATAAAATTTTTACGTAAACATATTAAAAAAGAAGCCACATCTCGATTGAAAATGATTTATCGAAAAATTACTAAGAGGCAAAAAACTTTTAAAAACATTGTGTTTAACTAATGGTACCACAATAAGAATTTAATTGGAACATACATAAAAGTTTGGGGGGTTTAAGGGAACAAAACCCCCATAATATTTTTATGGGGTGCACAAATTTCACTATAATTTCTTTTAAAGATGTACCTACCATAACAATGCCACATATCACTTTTCATTAAAAAATCTCTAATAGTTTTCGATATATCGGAAAAAATCGATTTTCATTTTGTAACTTCAAAGGGCTGTAACTTTTTTTGTGTGCCTATTTGTACTAAGGTAAGTTAGGTTCAATCGAACTATTTTTGGTCCCAGAATATGTGGTTGATTTTTTACCTGTATTTTTGTTACAGCCTGTATTATTTACAAAAGTATATACAAATCCGGTATTCGCGGTGTGCAAGTACTTGGAAGGGACACGAGAAACGACCGTGCGCGAGTCGCGGAGAATATTTCAACTATCTTAAATAATTCATATTGTCAATTGAAATTGTCAAATTGACGTATATTTCATACCTTCTGTCATTGAAGCAGAAAAATTATATATTGCTCCACAATATTGATATGATATGCAATTATTATATAAAGGTAAATTTAATTAATTGTATTTTGCTTGCAGTACTGCATTTTAATAACTAATTTTATTTACTACATACAATTGTTTACGTTTGCATAGCATAACCTGCATCTTATTTTTTCTTCTTATTATTTTTTTGGACTATGGCCTTGACAATTATCCAGCAACCAGGACTAATATAATTGGCCAATATAATTAAAAGTGCGAATAAAAGTACAGAGCGTAGAAATAGAGGTCGCTTTGCCGAACTTGCACGGTCCCAATAGCATTTTCAATATCTTCCGTAAGTCCAAAGGGTGAGCTTAAATTTTTTTTTCCAATGCATCCAACTTTCTTTGAAGCGAAGCTGAATTGTTCAAATATAAAAAAACTCTCCTGCGGTGTTGTCCGTATGAGATGATATGCCAGTCTCTAATGCATCATTGTCCTCTATGTTTACTTTTAGATTTATCTGTATAGCCTACAAAAAAAATTAATCCAATTTAAATTTTAGATCACAACTACAACTGATATGAATAACATTGTAACTCCACTTATAATGTTTTTCAACTATTGCTTAAATGATATCTACAAAGGACAACTTCCATTTTGATCTAAAAACTTTTATCCTATCTTATGTACCTTAATATAAAGTTTTTTAATATATTTTATTAAAAAACTTTATATTAAGGTACATAAGATAGGATAAAAGTTTTTAGATCAAAATGAAAGTTGTCCTTTGTAGATATCATTTAAGCAATAGTTGAAAAACATTATAAGTGGAGTTACAATGTTATTCATATCAGTTGTAGTTGTGATCTAAAATTTAAATTGGATTAATTTTTTTTGTAGGCTATACAGATAAATCTAAAAGTAAACATAGAGGACAATGATGCATTAGAGACTGGCATATCATCTCATACGGACAACACCGCAGGAGAGTTTTTTTATATTTGAACAATTCAGCTTCGCTTCAAAGAAAGTTGGATGCATTGGAAAAAAAAATTAAGCTCACCCTTTGGACTTACGGAAGATATTGAAAATGCTATAAAGTAGGGATATTATACCGGATTTGTATATACTTTTGTAAATAATACAGGCTGTAACAAAAATACAGGTCATAAATTAAACCACATATTCTGGGACCAAAAATAGTTCGATTGAACCTAACTTACCTTAGTACAAATAGGCACACAAAAAAAGTTACAGCCCTTTGAAGTTACAAAATGAAAATCGATTTTTTCCGATATATCGAAAACTATTAGAGATTTTTTAATAAAAAGTGACATGTGGCATTGTTATGGTAGGTACATCTTTAAAAGAAATTATAGTGAAATTTGTGCACCCCATAAAAATATTATGGGGGTTTTGTTCCCTTAAACCCCCCAAATTTTTATGTATGTTCCAATTAAATTCTTATTGTGGTACCATTAGTTAAACACAATGTTTTTAAAAGTTTTTTGCCTCTTAGTAATTTTTCGATAAATCATTTTCAATCGAGATGTGGCTTCTTTTTTAATATGTTTACGTAAAAATTTTATGGGGGTTTTGTGCCTTTAAACCTCCCAAATGTTTGTGTACGTTACAACTAAACTATTATTGCGGTTACATTAGTTAAACAGAGTGTTTTTGAGACTTTTTGCCTCTTAGTATTTTTCCGATAAGGCATCTTTTATCGAGATGTGGCTTCTTTTCTAATGACATGCAACAAGCATGTTAATAAGTCCAAAAATATAATATAAAAACTATTTAAAAAGGCAGTATAACAATCACTCTATATTTATCAATCAACGACATAACCAAACCGTCCCCAAACCACAGCCCACAGCTGCGCTACAGCTGCGCTACAGCTGCCATATTGGATAATTTTTGACATGTCATTTGAACATCCAATCAGAACAAAGTTATAATGCGCGTATGCGCCTGGCCGATGCGTATGAGCCTGGTTTTAACATTAAAAATTCACCCTCAACGCGCGTAAAGAAGTATAACTTCAAAAATACAACAGTTTAAGAACCAACATAAAAAAGACCTTCAGCAAACTGTTTAATGGATAACAATTATTTAATATGTAATTTAGTATGTTAAAAATTATAAAAAAAACAATAGGTCCCGATACTTTTTGTATAAAATCTATAATTTCTACAAAATGTTTTCGGTCCGGTCAGAAATTATTTTCATCAGCATTTCAGATACCATTCGACAAAAAAAAGGTCTTTTGTAATTTTTCAAGTTGATCGTTTTCGAGTTATACACAATTTAAAACTAAAAAAACTAAACATTACTATTGTCAAGGCTCAAAAACATAAATAAAAAACTTTTTTGAAATTACGAAGTACCTTAAATTCAAGTAAAAATGTTATTATAACAGTTATTGATAAGTATTTTGAGCCTATTTCATTTTAAAACATTGTTGTTTAGTTGTTAATGCAACCCGATTAGTATAAGAGCTGTGAGACATTTTTGAGTAGGTATTTTAGGCAACCTGAAAATTTTTCAGGTGACTCTTCTATGATAGCCTAATACAAAAATGCCGGTCTGGCTGGAGGGTAGCGGTTATTTTCCCCAAAAATCCCCCCCCCCCCAAAGTTAAAAAAGGGTAAAAATTGTTATAACAAAAAATATCATTTATATGACTCGAAAGTAAATTTAAATATTCAAATATACAGAAAATAAACGGGCCAGGCAATTTGAGGGCGATTTTAACTCTGCAAGATACTTGGCATGGGCGCCCCAGGATTATTTTCAGGAGTGCATCTGAACTTCAGAAGATTCCATCTGAATATGTACATACTATTAACGAGCATAAAATATACAACTATACATGCATAGCTATGTACATTCCTTCCGGACAGGGAGGTGCAATTGTTATTTTGACAGGGTATTTTTTAATTTTAAAAATAAATATTCTACAAAAGACAGGTTTTTTTTGGGGAAATTTTCCAATTGCCATGTGATCAAACAAATTACGCGTGCATATAAATGAAAACCGCTATAAGTAAACAGCAGTGTGAGAAAGAGCGTATACCGATAACTATTTGCGTCCTCTGCTGTAGTTGAGTGAGTCCGTTCGCTCGAGAAAATCACGTGACCTGGCGATATCCATGTTGTTGTGCCTCGTAACGTTAAGAAAGATGAAAAATGCAAAAGAAATACTCAACACTATGAAGGAAAGAAAAATTAGCTAAAGTAAATATTCATTCTCTTGTCCTTCGTCAGACTCCCCTCGAGACTCAGATTCTTCTACCTGAGCTGTAAATAGTTGTAATATGTATTTAGGATTAATGAAAAATTACCAATGCTTAATACTATTCCTATTATAACCAATCACATCACGTTTTTTATTTCTTATTGTAGGTATGATAAAGTAGCTCATGTTTCTTTCCTTCATAGTGTTGAGTATTTCTTTTGCATTTTCATCTTTATTAATGTTTCCGTGTTTGTTACGTGTGTCCATGATATATTTAACATTATTCGATAACTCCACATCTCAACAACGGCAAGTCTTTCTTCAGATGCGCCCGTGATTGTCCAGGCTTCGACTCCGTATAAAAGGATGGAGAATACGTAGCAACTCAACTAGTTAATCACTTATTATTTTTAATTAATTCTAAATACATATTACAACTATTTACAGATCACGTAGAAGAGGAATCTGAGTCTCGAGGGGAGTCTGACGAGGAAGAAGAGAATGAATATTTAAGCTCAGCTGAAGAGTTTGAAGAAGAAGTACAAGATTCGGACACAGAATTAATTTAGTTCATAGTTTTATACTTTTCTACCTATATATTTATAATATCTAATAAATTTGTCTTTTTCTATCATATTTGCAAAATCTATTGTATAGTACGTATTATTTTTCTTTAATTAAAAAAAGTTACTTAAAAACTATAATATATTATAATAAATACTCTAACATTTCGAGGAACAACAACATGGATATCGCTAGGTCACGTGATTTTTCTGGAGCGAACGGACTCGCTCAGCTACAACAGAGGACGCAAACAGCTATCGGTATACGCTATTTCTCACACTGCTGCTTACCTATAGCGCTTTTCATTTATATGCACTAGTAATTTGTTTGATCACATGGCAGTTGGAAAATTTCACCAAAAAACCTGCACCTCCCTGTCCATAAGGAATATACATAGCTATGCATGTTTAGTTGTATATTTTATACTCGTTAATAGTATGTACAGATTCAGATGAAATCTTCTGAAGTTCAGATGCATCCCCTGAAAATAATCCTGGGGCGCCCATGCAACTATCTTGCAGAGTTAAAATCGCCCTCAAATCGCCTGGCCTGTTTATTTTCTTTATATTTGAATATTTAAATCTACTTGTAAAGTCACGTCAATGATATTTTTTGTAATAACAATTTTTACCCTTTTGTTTAACTTTGGGGGGGATTTTTGGGGAAAATAACCGCTACCCTCCAGCCAGACCGGCATTTTTTTATTAGGCTATCATGGAAGAGTCACCTGAAAAATTTTCAGGTTACCTAAAATACCTACTCAAAAATGTCTCACAGCTCTTGGACCAGATTGCATGTTTGACTTCCCATAAGGAACCTTCCTCGTTAACAATTAAACAAATATATTTTAGAATAAAACGTGACAAAAATTCTTACCAGGACCTAATAGAAGAAAGTTTGAACTTGAATTTTTTCCAAGAGACAAGTATAGTTAAACATTAGGAAATGTCATGCCAACAGTTTTTTTGATAATTTTGAAATAAATATGTGTAATTTATTTAGTTGGAAGGACTCAGAAATTCATTGCAACACCATTTTTTTTTTTCATGGAAAATCTAATTTTCACAGGAAAATGTCACAGGAGGCCCGTGGTCCACAAATTGTAAGTACCTTCTCAGAAAAACGTGGCTGAACTTCTGTATAATATCTCCCGGTTTCTTTTCCCCTCTCACAGACCATGAAGAAAAGAAGGAACTCAGGAAAGCAGTTGCAATTCGAGGCTAGTCGTCTGGATTATTTCAGTTTGGTTTAGAGACAGCTATATATACATTCTCTGATGAAAAACTAACGATTTTTGAAACCGTTTGGTCAGAGTGCTTGTAGCGCTCTCTAAATGAACTGAAATATCAGAAGACTTCGGGTTCGTTTTGCAACGAAATGAAGAGGGTTATTCATTTTTATTTCTATTAGTATTACGCCTATCTGAGTTACTTAGGGTCCATTTTTCGTTGGAATTTTTCCGCGCTGGACAGATAGGACGTGAATTGCAAATCATAGAATTCCCTCATCTTTTTTGCTCCAGCATCCGCTTGTCTTGCATTTTTAGAAGCCACGGAGGTGTAATCAGAAAAATGGCCCGAATAAGGTTTTTAGTTTAATATTACTTTATATTTTAGTAAATTGAAAACTTTGACATGTATAACAAACAGTACATGCTTTCACGGTTTTTGCTGTAAATTTTAAAGAACCGTTTGGATTGACATGACATTTGGCACACGGATAGCTAATATGTCAAAGAAAAAAAGTGATATTGTGCCAATGTGTGCTTTTGCCATGGGGGTGAATTTCACCCCCTATAGGGGGTGAAAAACTATATGTCCAAAATAAGTCCGGAAATGGATAAAGTGACTAATTCTAAGCAACTTTTATTCTATAGAGTTTTTTCACCAAGTCGATACTTTTCGAGTTATTTGCGAGTGAATATGTTCATTATTCAACAAAATAACCACGTTTCTATTTCGTTTTTCGCAAATAACTCAAAAAGTAAGTATTTTCTAGAAAAAAACATTCTTAGCAAAAATATAGCCTGTAAAAAACTGAAAAAATAATGGTGTATATGTTAGGGCTCTATACCTAGCAGAAGCAGAGTTATAGCTAATGAAGAATAGTTTCATATTCGTCAAATTCCAAATCGAATATTTTATCGTGAAATATTAAAAAATGAAGCATTTTTTGGGGAAAACTCATTACACCTTTTTTAAAGTGTTAAAAAATCTTTATTTTTATTTTATAAAAAAATTTCTAGCATCAAATGTAAATAAGTTACGCCCAAAATAAAGTTGGTCCCTTTTGTTTTGGCAAACAAAAAATCGAAAAGATCACCCCCTAATTAGCAACTTAAATGAAATTAATCGTTACCGCTTCACAACTTACTTATGTTGCTTTTAACTACAGCCCTTTCAAAAATAAAAACTTTGAACCGATGAGACCTATAGATCATAATATAAACAATACATATACGAGTAAGAACACCCGTGAAGTGGTAACAATTAAGTTCATTAGATATGCTAATTAGGGGGTGATTTTCTCGATTTTTTATCAAAACAAAAGGCACCAATTTTATTTTGAGCGTAACTTGTTTACTTTTGATGCTAGAAATTTTTTTATAAAGCAGAAATAAAGCGTTTTTAAACACTTTAAAAAAGTTGAAATGAGTTTTCCCAAAAGTGCTTCATTTTTTGATTATTTCTCATTGAAATATTCGATTTCGAATTTGACGAATATGAACCTATTTTTCATTAGCTATAACTCTGCTTCTGCTAGGTATAGAGCCCTAACATATACACCATTTTTTTCAATTTTTTACAGGCTATATTTTTGCTACGAACGTTTTTTTTTTAAATACTTACTTTTTGAGTTATTTGCAATAAACCGCCTAAAAATGTGGTTATTTTGTTGAAAAATGGACATATTCACTCGCAAATAAGTCGAAAAGTATTGACTTGGCGAAAAAACTCTATGGAACCAAATTGCTTAAAATTAGTCATTTTATCCATTTCCAGACTCATTTTGGACATGTATTTTTTCACCTCACCCCCAGAGTAAAAGCACACATAGGCACAATATCACTTTTTTTCTCTGACGTGTTAGCTATGTGTATGAAAAATTTCATGTCAATCCAAGCGGTTCTTTAAAATTTAGAGGTTTTACAATATTTTACCGTTAAAGAACGTACTATAGTTAATGTTTCACCTTGTTTTTATTACTCGTTTTTTCACTATGTTTTTATTAATTTATAAACACCCCCAAACTAGCAATAAAAGTAAATACAATACCTTCTATTGCAATATTTAATTTTTGCGACAGTGTAACTAATTATATCAATTGTTAAATTAAAGTGTGACGTTACCTAATTGAAAAAACAAAGGAAAATAATTTTTTTATTATTTTTCATTTATAGGTACCTATACCTACTGCCTTTCCACTCACTCAAAACTTTTAAATCAATAGTTTTAAACGATTTTTAGTAGATTAACCATGCATATCGTTTTGTTTGTTAATGTTTGCTTGTGTGTGACATTCTTGATTTTGGTTTCACCCGCAAAAGCACATTTCATATTTATGCGGTTGTTACCCTCACAAATAGAACTACAAGAACAAGTTGATGAAGAACCATGTCTATGTCCCTTATTAAACGCTCCAGTTTGCGGTTCCAATGGAGAGACTACGACAATTTTTGGTAACAAATGCTTTTTCAAATGCGCCCAACTAGATGATCCTGATTTAGAACGAGTACCCAAGGAAGAATGTGGAATAAGTAAAAGAAGAAGAAACTACTAATCTGGAATTTCTAGAACTTACAAATAAAGTTTGTATGACACTGATTAATAAAAAATATCATATTAATAAGTATCATTTTTTATGTAGATACAGATTATATGTAAATATTTTGGTTTTCTTTTATCACTAAATATACTGAGGTAAAACTGAGTAACATTAATTCGGTTTAAGACGTTTATTAGTCCAATCAACAGCCATTTTCTCGTGGAATTTTGAGAACCAAGGTCGATTTCCATGAAAATTTGAATTTAGGTAGTAATTATAACCTTTGTCAAAATCTACCCTATGCCGAACTGCGCTTTTGACCTGGGGGTGAAAACGACCCCATCTAGGGGATGAAAATTTTGTTCTATAAATTTTTTTTAATTAAAGACACAAAGAAATTCATGAAAAGAAAAAACTGGAACGTAAGCAAACTAGATTGGGATACTGTTCAGAAAGATTATTCTAAAGAGTTTGAAGCAAATTTAAAAGTTTCGAACCCTAATAACATAGAAGAAACGTGGAAAGAAATAAAAGGCCACATTTAGATAGCAGCAGAAAAAGTAATAGGATACAAAGAAATAAAAAGGCAAAAAGAATGGTATAGTATTTTTACTACAAAAACGTTATTACGTAGGTCAAAATTTTTGACGTAAGAGAACTGTCAAAACATTAGAATGTGACTTTCATTATTGTCATGTTTATTATAAACATGGCAATAATGAAAAGTCACATTCTAATGTTTTGACAGTTCTCTTATGTCAAAAATTTTGACCTACGTAATAACGTTTTTGTAGTAAAAATACTATATGACGAAGACTGCGAAACAGCAACCAGGGAAAAAAACCTAGCTCGAAAGAAATGGCTGAAGACAGGTAGAGAAGAAGATCTGGAAGAGTATAGGAGAAAAAGGAAAGACTCAGACAAATGCTGTACAAATAAAAAAAGATATGGACTGATGAAGTTATAGAAGAGTTGGAAGTAAATAGCAAGAATAATGTAAAGCTTTACAAATATATAAAATCACAAAACAAGAAGAAACCCACAGTTAAGATTGATGCCAAAATATGGGAGAAATACTACGAAGAGTTATTTAAGGCGAGAGAAAGTTCTCTCGAATATACAGAAGAAACAGACCTTGATGATGAAATCGAAAAGCCGTCATATAAGGACTTTTTATATGTGATAAGAAATCTAAAACAAAAGAGAGCAGCAGGCCCAGATGAAATCGCAAATGAGCTAATAAAACGAGGCGGAGAAGAACTACAACGGAAAAATACGACCTAATAATAAGGATTTGGGAAGAAGAAAGAATGCCCGAAGAATGGAAAACTGGATGGATATTTCCGATTCTTAAGAAAGAGGACACCACAAAATGTAACAACTATAGAGGAGTAACACTGTTAAACAGCTGCTACAAAATATTGACATCATTAATCAGACAAAAACTCTCAAAACACATTGAAACTAAAATAGGAGACTACCAGCACGGATTTAGGGAGGGAAGGTCAACAATAGACGCAGTTCACATAATCACACAGTCAATTGAGAAATGTTACGAACATGATATCGATTTACACATCATTTTCATAGACTTCAAGCAAGCCTGTGACAGCTTAACAAGACCCGACCTAATAAAAGACATGAAAAACCTAGATATACCAGTGAAACTTATAAAGCTTACGAAAATGACAATGAGAGGATCGACTGCAGCAATAATTACAGATAACGGAATTACCAAAAATATAGAAATAGCAAGTGGAGTACGACAAGGCGACTCTCTATCAACGTCACTATTTAATGTCGCTATAGAAGGAACAATAAGAGCTACAGAAATAAAAGGTACGATTATAACATCGACGTCGCAACTTGTGGCGTATGCTGACGACATAGCATTAATTAGCAGAAACCTAAACAGTTTAAAGCAGGGGTTCCCAACCGGTGGTACGCGTACCACTGGTGGTACGCGGGAAGATTTCAGGTGGTACGCGTCACGTGGGTGAAACAAGCGATTACGCTAGGCCTCTGTCTGCGAAAGTGCCAGAGCAGTTGTTGTGTTTCCATTTTAAGCTATGAATCAGTTTTTGGTCAACCCTGGGACTTCAAAGGATAGAGTTAAAAAACCTAAACGGCAGGCCAATCGGACCAAAGCTACTTACAGTGTGGTTTTATAGTGAAGTGTAGCACAGAAAATAGTGACAATACTATTCCTCAATGGGTTGCTTATTTCGAAACGCTTTCGAACCAAAGCATGAAGCTGATACAACACCAACACACAAAGCACTCTGATATGGTTGGTAAGCTGATCGATTTTTTTTAAAGAGAATCTACTTTTTTTAAGAAAGAAAATAAATTCATGACTAGCTTTTTAATTATGATACTAATTTAATAGAGGCATACTACCTTGCTAGATGTAGAATTGCAAAGGATGGAAAGCACAATAGGTGAGACCCTTTTACTACCGGCCGCTGTGGAAATGGCCCAAACCATTAGAAGAAAACGCAGCGAAAGGAATTTAAAAAATATCATTGTCAAACAACACCATGAAAGGGCGAATTACTGATACGTCTTCCAATATTTAAGAACACCTTTGTTTAAAACTTCAAGAAAGCACATATTTTTCACTTCAAGTAGACGAAAGCACCGATATAACAAACATAGCACAGCTCGTATTTATAGGATTTAATTTTTATGAAGAAGCTTTTTGTTCTGCAAACCACTTGAATCAAACACTACAGAGGAACTCAATGTCAGGTAAATTGACAGGGCTAGCAGCAAAATAAAGACAATGCTCCTGAATGCCGAAGTATACATTGTGTCATACACCGAGAAGAATTTAGGTATATATTCTAGATATTTCTAAAAAATTAGGATTGGGAGCTTCCTTTCATTTCATGCCTGTGTTTGGTGGTACGCCAAAATTTTCAAAACATTTCAGGTGGTACGTAGTTGTTAGAAGGTTGGGAACCCCTGGTTTAAAGGAAGAATTTACGAAGTTATGCAAAGAAGCATCCAAAAGGGGTTTAGAAATAAATCAAAACAAAAGAAAATACCTAATATGCTCAAGAAAAAACCCAGTTAATATGATAAGCTTAAATATTGGTGAATAGGAATTTGAAAAGGTAGAACATTTTAAATATCTTGAAGTCTCAGTTAATGGAACTAATGATAGAAGTATCGAAATTAATGAAAGAATCCAGGCAGGAAACATAACCTACTGGAAATACAGTAACTTCCTCAAAGATAAGAAGCTTACTCAGAATACAAAACTGAAAATTTACAAAGCAGCAATTAGACCAGTAATCACATATTGTGCTGAAGTAATGTGTCTGACACAGAAAGAGGAAGAAAGACTGAGGATCCTAGAAAGGAAAATAATTCGGAGAATAGCAGGACCACTAAACTTAGGTAATAATGAATTTAGAAAACTCATGAACCACGAAGTAAGAGAACTTCTGAAAGGAGAAGACATCGTCAGATTTATCAAGGCACAGAGACTCGGATGGATGGGACATGCAAAAAGGAGGAATCCAGATCTCTGATCAAGAAAATTTCCAAATGGAGACCTGTATCAGACAGACCACGAGGAAGACCCAAAACTAGATGGGAGAACCAGATAGTGGAGGACCCTAAGAAGATGGGAGTCAAGAGAATGGGTAACCAGAAGCAAAAACAGGAACGAATGGAGCAAAATTGTAGAAGATGCCAAGTCACACAACCAATTGTAAAACCAAAATGTTAATGCGGATTGATTCACCGTGACAAACGAATCGGAAGAGCCCAAAGAGGGCGGCAATCACTCCGCTAGGAGTGTAGATGCCATGATGATGATGATGAATTTTTTTTTTGCAATATTGACACCTTCCAAGTTATTTGCAATTAAAACTATGCATTTTTCATTGAAAAAACTCACGTTTTATAACCGTTTTTCATGAATAACTGAAAAAAAATTAATTTTATAGAAAAAATCAGTAAGAAGAAAATTGAATCTAATAAAAAAGCAAAGAAATTCGGGTCTGAAAGACCTATGTAAACCCAATAACGACTGCGTTATTGCTCTAACTAAATGATGGTTATTTTCGACTAACATCGAAATGGAGAACCGTTAATCTCAAATAACTCGAATGTGGTGCAATTTTTTGGGAAAAGTTAACACACATATTTTAAAGTTCATTAAAAAACCTTTCAAATAAGCTCTGATAAAAGTTTTTTGCATAAGAACTGACTGACTTATGACGAAAATAAAGTTGCACTCTGCTTTTTTTCTTTTTGAAATGTAAAAATTAAACCCTCGTCGTTACAATCCTAATAGAAATAAATAGCTTCCCACTTGAAATTAACTTTATTTAGGTACAATTGATACGATTTATGTGATTTGACCGGTTTGGAATGCTTAGTTTAGAAAAAATAGTTGAAAAATAACGCACTAGGGCATTATAGCATACTTAACCGACTTCTAAATCATGTTATTATTTGTCAAATAATATACCAGTCGGACATTAAGAAAGTTAATAACTATGTACAAAAATGAAGATGTCTAAAAACTTGAGAAAGACGTCATTAAAATTCAAAGTATGTTCATTGGAAACACCGCAGAAAAGCTGGAAATGAATAACAACTCAATAAAAAATCAATGGATATAAATACATACTTGCAAGTAAATTTAACAAATACAAATCTGATTTTTAACCGATATAATAAAGATATCACCTAGAAAGGAATTTCAACTTTGAACTCACTACTTTGGTCAAAAACCACATTAAAAGAAAAGCAAATACAAAAGCAAAATCGACCTGTTTCTGGATTTTTCCTTAAAGTCGCCGGTTTACGAAATAACGAATTTATTCCTTTCATTTGCACCATACTGTCGGTGGAAAATAGTGTCGCGCACGCTTGATTAGCAATTAAAAAACAAAGGAGTTTTGAATATTGTATTGCAAAAAACTCTTCGGGATTTCATTAATCGATGTTTAAAGAATACCTGCCTTGGCAACATTCAAATTTTCAGTTTTTCACATAGTTTTTGAGGGTTAAAAATGGCCGATTTCGAAATTTTTCAATTTTTAATCGCTTATATGCCAAAAAGAGCATATAACATTAAGGTAGTGTTGCCCAAATGCAAGACCAAGACGAGACTTAGACAGTCTTGGTCTTGCGCCAGTACACCTGGTCTTGGTCTTGGTATTGCGCTCCCGGTCTTGGTCTTGGTCTTGCAGCAAGAGTCTTGCAAGTCTCGCAGTTGCCTATTAGCCTATTACATATCTTTGAACAACGTGACAGAGATGTACATTTTAAGCTAGAATTTCATAGCCATAGTAAAGATCAGCCAAATTAATAAATATCTAGACCAGCGGTTCTCAATTTGGGGTGCATGTACCACTGGTGGTACATATCATTATTTGCGGTGGTACACAAACCGCAAACACGGCTAAAATCAGCATCACAATTATTATTATACTTAATTAGATTACCTAGCTGGATACCTATTTCAGTTAGTTGGTAACCAAAATAATAAAAAGTATTTTGTGGTTCATGACTCAAAAATATTGAGAATTACTGATCTAGACCACTACTGATACCGGGTGGAGTTTGAACTCATGATCTAAGTAATCCGTGCCTATGTTCTAACTAACTAAAGTTTATTAGAAACTTATATATTTTATTATATTAATACAGGGTAGAAAAGCCACATCCATGATAAACGGCATTCTGTGGGACCAGACAATATCTAAAGCGAACAAACAGCTCATATACAATAGCATACTTAAAAGTATAATCACATATGGCAGTGAAGTTTGGCCACTGAAACAAAGAACGGAGAAAATGCTACTAGTAACAGAAATGGACTTCTGGAGAAGAGCAGCAGGCAAATCAAGAAGAGATCGGATACCAAATGAGAGAATACGAGAAATGATGGGAGTCACACCTACAATAATTGATGACATAAAAACAAAACAACTAGTATGACAGATGACAGGATCCCTAAGCAGATTTTTGCATGGACACCACAAGGGAGAAGAAAAAGAGGAAGGCCGAGAAGAAGCTGGAGGGAGGTAAAAAAAACTAGAGAAAAAGAACTAGAGGAAAGAGAAATCCCTTCAGGTCTATGGTTAAACAGAGAAGAATGGCGGTTAGGAGTCGGAAGGCGTCGAAGAACGCTGTAAACCGATAGTAATAGTAGTAGTAGTGTATTTTATTATCCAATATAAGCGACTGTAATGTCCAATATAAGCGAAAATATGAGGTTATCGTTGTAATTTCAGTATTTTATAAATGCTAGAATATTCCACAGAGTGATGCTCTGTGAAAAAACACACTTTTATTGGTACACCCGGTCTACAGTGACAATAATAATTGACCTGTCTAGCAACAATATTACACAGCGGTATTTATAAAAATAATGACCTGTTTTTAAGGTGGTGAGTAAATTTTTTGGAGAAGTGTATATCGTTAATTTCGGTATTTTATTTACACTGTTCCTTTGTCTCGTAATCATACTTTTAAATAATAGTCGCGCTGTTTCGGCAAATTTTCTGTAACCCAGTGATCTCATAGCATAGGTCATAGCACATTCAGCAAAAACAATACATAATAGTCTTACTATTCTATATACCGATAAGATTAAATTTATTAGGTATATTTTTTATCAGCAAGGTGACATATTTTTAAAAAGTTTGGATACGATATTTGTTATTACTATCGGCGTCGCAAAGCAAGAATGTTATGTTATGATTAGAAGGCGACTATTTTCATAATAGGTCTGGATCCCGCGTATGAAAAAAAGTTGATTAATAGCAAGCTGAAAATTTGTTAAGAGCTTAAGGGTGTCTAGTCGGACAAACTTTGATATATGGGAACACTGGAACAGGGGAAGTTTTAATTGTGGAACAGGTTAAAAATTTGGAACGGTCAGACCACGAAAACGTCACATGTATTTTGTCCGACGGAACTCCAATTGATTTGTTACCCTTTCAATAAACTCTCATGGAAAAATGAGACTGCTATTTATCACCTGTCATAATTCCTGTCATTTGACATGTTCTACGTGTTTCACTCATTATCATGCGCGTTTGCTGATATATAGCAGCCTGATTTTTGCATGAGAGTTTAATGAAAGGGTAACAAATCAATTGGAAGTTCTGTCGGACAAAATATATGTGACGTTTTCGTGGTCTGACCGTTCCAAATTTTTAAACTGTTCCACAATTAAAACTTCCTCTGTTCCAGTGTTCCCATATATCAAAGTTTGTCTGACTAAACACCCTTAAGCTATTAACAAATTGTCAGCTTGCTATTAATCAACTTTTTTTTCATACGCAGGATCCAGACCTATAACCCGGACAACTAATTTCAGAGAAGTCATCTGATGGGAAGGAAAGTACAAAATATTTTATTTTTACATTGTAAACCTGAGTACGTGTCAAATGTGTCAAGTGTTCTTTAAATGGATATTTTGACTCGCTATGTATGTTTATGGTATTTTTCGTAGTGAACATAAGTCCAATTTTCAAAATTTTTGTTACAAATTTTTTTTTGTTTCTCATAAAGTATGTAAGAATATAGCCGAACTAATATACATACTGCCTAAAACGACCCTCAGTTCTAACTGCAAGACGCAAGAGTCTCGCAGGCTAAGTCTTGTTCTTGCTAAAGTCTTGCACGGTAAGTCTTGGTCTTGGTCTTGCGAAAACGCAAGAACAAGACCAAGACTGCAAGACCAAGACCGATTTTGGGCAACACTACATTAAGGACATTAAAACTTTAGAAAAATGTCACTAAAGACCTTGTCTGTTTGGAATGATCCAAAAAACCTAAAAAAACTTTGTTCCATGCAATAAAAATAATAATGAAAAAGCTATATTAAACTAAAAAATAACTTTTCTATGTATAATTAATAACCTTAGCAAAACCTAATATACTCAAGGACAAAAATATTGCATATGCATGTGGAATGAAATTTTTTGTGCTGTTATCTTAACCCCCCCCCCTGTATCATAGGAATAGGATTATTTTCCGAATGCGATGTTTTAAGCAAGCACCACACTCTCGACGAAGTTACTTCGGCAAAGTTGACCGAAGTCCGAAGTACCCGTCACTACACACTCGTTCTACTTCGCGAGGAACACAGTCACGCCGGACGATAAGGACTTCGGTTCCTTTGACTTGGTCTTAAAAACCGCCACAGAATGGAAGTAGGCCGAGGCACAGCGAAGTCGCATAAGGTACCTGTCTACACTCTCGTACTTGCTGAACTTCGATCGACTTCGCGAGTAGTATAGTGAGCGTTTTAAACTTTCAAAGTATCATATACATGCTATAATCGGATTTAAATCTGATCTGGGTTTTATGCTGGCTAGTATAACTTTAGTACATCAAGGTAAGTCTTCACTATGCTAGCGACATGAAGACTTGCATTAGCACCAATATATCATATCCAATATGGCTTTCAAATGGCAAAACATGATCTTCTTAAATGTTTTCAATGTACATAATATATCAGTTGGCATTCGCTTAATCACCTCCACGTGATCGGTATGTCCTGTCAAAGCAAGACCGCTCCGTAGCACTATGCTGCCACCACCAAAACTAACGCTCTGTATGAGGTTACAACTGACACACTGTTGGCCAACTCTTCTGTATACGAAGTTTTGTAAATCTTGCTTCCATATGATGAACGCTATGCCGGATATAACCTCATACAGAGTGTTTTGGTGGTGGCGGCATTGTGCTATGGAGTGGTATTTCTTGGAAAGGAGCTACTAAACTTCTAGAGGTGATTGGGTCAATGACAGCTGACATGAACATTAAAAATATTGTAGAAGATCATGTTTTGCCATTTGCCAGCCATATTGGACAACAAATTCGTGTTAATGCACCATGACGCAGGTCTTCATCTCGGTAGAATAGTGGTTACATCTAAAAATTATATTGGCCACCATAATATAGCACATATCAAATTTAAATCCGATAATACCATTTATATGATACTTCAAAACATCACATTCGGAAAAGAAATCCTATTCCTATGACACTGGGCAGCACAAAAACTTTTATTTCATAAGTTAATTTCAAAATATGCAATATTTTTGTCCGTGAGTGTATTTTCTCTAAGAAAAAAGTATAAAATTGTCAAATCGATTTAACGGCTAGGTTTGTCCTCGAAAATTTGAACAGCTGCTGCCGTCCTATCGGATTTAGGATATTTGAATAATATAATTTTGTTTGGCAAAATAAAGGTTTACGTCCTGAAATTGGAACATTAAACGCCTAATAAATAAAAATTAATACTAAACGGAACTTTCACATATATTTATATAAATAACAGACTTTACTTGTTTTACAAGTTTTTTGAACTTTTTTCCGACAAAAACTCATTTCAAAAACAGATTTATTCATTAAACCATTTATTCAATCGAACAGATTTATTTCATTCGAACATATAAAACCATTTAAAATATTTTTAATTTAGAAATTATCTCGACTTTTGACAATAAATTTGTTGTGTGCCTGATATATCTAGTTTCAAAAACACTCCCTAAACAATAGGGACCCGCCTACAAATCAGAGCAAATTTAGACGGGGACAAAGTAAAATCTTTGTTGGCAGAAGTCCTCAAAAATCCGTCTAGGCTAGGACGTACTCCACAAACATTTACCTATACAATGCTATCCAAATCTGTCAAAGATTTGTCTCGCTTTTTGGTATCTATCTATACTATAGCCCATTTCACCCATTCTTGAACATAGGCTTCCCCTTTTCTCTCCAGGATTCTGTGGCCTGGGCTATACTGATCCATTTGGAACGAGCGTGTTTTTTGATGTCGTCGATCCATCTCATTTGAGGTCTTCCTCTTCCTCTTTGGTATTCCCAGGGTCTCCAGTGCAGTATTTGGTTATTCCATCTGCTGTCCTTTTGTCTTGCGAATTTGTGACCAGCTAATTACATTTCAGTTCTGCTATTTTTTCATTTACATCTGTGACCCTAGCGATTTTTCTTATCCATTCGTTTCTTTTCTTATCCTTCAGATTTGTCTGTAGCATTTTTCTTTCCATGGCACTTTGTGTTTTTAATACCTTAACCATTCTATTTCTTGTCAGTGTCCATGTTAGCGCTTCGTATGTCAGTATAGGCATACACAGGGTTGTAGACTTTTGTTTTTGGGTATTGCGGGTATCTCTTATTTTTGAGAATGTTTTTTTTAGATTTTTCGGACCATTCTTGACAGAAAAGGTCTCTTGTACTTTTTCTCTAAAGTTGATCGTGTTCGAGTTATAAGCAATTTAAAATTTGAAAAACGCGAAAATGGCCATTTTTAAAGCTTAATAACTCGGTTAAAGATTATTATTATGAAAGTCAGAAAGTGACTACATCAAACTTAAAGCCCCCCCCCCCCTTCACGATCCTGAAGAAATTTGTGTCATTAATTTATTACTAAGCTGTTATTTTTATTTATTAATAATGAGCGGTAAGATCGTATTGACGCGGCTGTAAATGTGAGTGCGAGTGAGATTCGCCATTGGACTGCCTGAATGGCATCTCTTTCGCACTCATCATGGACGGCCGCCTAATACGTGCATGGCGCTCATTATTTTTACTTAAAAATAACAGCTTAGTAATCAAATAATGACAAACATTTCTTCAGGATCTTGTAGGGGGGGCTTTAAATTTTGATTTAGCCACTTTCTGACTTTCATAGTAATAACTTTTAACCGAGTTATTAAGCCTTGAAAATCGCCATTTTTCGTTTTTTTCAATTTTAAAATGCTTTTACCTCGAAAACTATAAACTTTACAGAAAAATTATAAGAGACCTCTTTTATCCAGAATAGTCCAAAAAACCTAAAAAAAATTGTCCGGGCCAAAAATACTGATTTTTACAATTTGATTAAAAAAATTGTTAAAAAATTTTTGGACCACTTTTCGCGTGGGCGACTTCTTGAATCTTATTCTGGAATGTGATTATGCAAAAAAATCTCATGAGAGTATTTTCTCCAAAGAACCCGCCGTTTTCGCTTTGTCTATATAAAAAACTTCATAACGCAAAAATTCAACAAACTGACAGCCACAAAAGTAAACAAACCAAAACGTCAGAAATTGTACTTAAAATATCGATACATTTTTGGCAAAGTAACGTAAGTGACATTTTTTAAAATCATGTTTTTCCATTAAAATAACGATATTATTGTTCATATGGCACTTCCAAAGTGTAGTAAGCCTATACATATATTATGTTTATAGTAATTCTAGGCTTACTACACTTTGGCAGTACTTTATAAACAATAATAGTGTTAGTTTAATGGAAAAACATGATTTTTGCCAAAAATGTCACTTACGTTACTTTGCCAAAAATGTATCGATATGTAAAAACATCCCCAATCGTCTTTCTTTGTACCTATCTCTTTTCAATGCACTGAGTCTAGATCGTTCATAAAAATAACGTGTTTTTACTTAATAACAGGCGGCAGCTGGTTTGCCGTTAGTTTCATGCGTGGAAGAGAATAATGCTAGATAAAAAGTATATGTTTTATCTCGCCAGTTATAGAGCTTTTCATCGATTGTCATTTGTTTCGAGCTTCTGTCATGTGTCGCATAATATTAATATAGCTAGGTCACACGTCTTTGGTTTGTATCATTGGTAGATACCAATAACGTATGACGTAGATATATTCATATTATGTGACACATGACAGAAGCTCGAAACAAATGACTGTTAATGAAAAGCCCTATAGGGTATATACCATGATACAAACCAAAGACGTATGACGTAGATATATTAATATTATGTGACACATGACAGAAGCTCGAAACAAATGACAATCGATGAAAAGCCCTATTAATGACGCACGGGTAAAGACTCGCGGGCTCAACTGTAGTTGAAGTTTTCCGTCAGTATGGGCTTTTTTTCAGGATAGACAGCCATAATCAATTTAGTTATGTGTACAGCAGACTTGCCGCGGTCAAAAATGTTACGGATAATTATTTATCACGTCGATGTCCCAACTAGAGGGATAGTTGAGATTCGTGGCCTTCAATTCCTTGAGTTTGACACCTTGGTACTTATAGATCACTGCCAAAATGTGCGAGTTATTTAGGAACTAGAGTTCGTCTACTTACGTTGTGTACTTTCTTGAATAATTTAATTGCGGCTATTGCCAAGACGATTATGTTTAAATATATTTATTTATGTTTTTAATAAATTGAAAACTATTTGGAATATATATATTTAACAGAATATATATTTAACACAGGTATGAAAATTATAGTATTTTTGATGTAAATTTTAGTTGACAGTTCTCAGTTCTCCGAAATATAATCCTGTTTATCTATCTATAATTTACGCGAACTGAGGACAGTCAACAAAATTTCCATGGCACGCTATACAATAATAAATCAAAATCATAATACAAACATGAAATCTATACATTAAATGCTAAATATCTCAAAAACTGTTAGATGTAGGTATAGAAAATAGTTTTTCTTTGGGTGCTACACTATGTGCAACTTGTCTCACTACTTACATACATTCAAAACGAACAATTTCTCACACAGTTTTTGTTCAAATCAGGCCCGAGGCACTACACAATTTTCGGGCGCCTAAATATTATTTAATAATAATAATAATAATAATAATAATAATCTCCTGGACCTTGTGGGAAATCTCCTGGACCAGACGGAGTTCAGAACTTCTGGCTTAAAAAGTTTTGGAGTATTCATGAGTGCTTATCAACATTAATTAATCATGTTATTTCTAACCCGCAGGAATTACCATCGTTTCTAACTCAGGGAACTACTTATTTAATACCCAAGGATCAAAATAACACCCAAGATCCATCCAAGTACCGCCCAATTACTTGTCTTCCAACTTTGTATAAATTGGTCACATCCTGTGTAACCCGGCGTATCTACCAACACTGTGCTCTAAACAATATCATAGAGCCTCAACAGAAAGGATGCGCTAAGGGTTCCATGGGCTGCAAAGAACAGCTTATCATCGACTCAGTCATTTCTAACCAGGCATTCACTAAAAAAAGGAATCTTTTTACTGCTTTTATTGACTATAAAAAGGCCTTTGATTCAGTACCGCATGAATGGCTAATAGATATTTTGAAAATATACAAGGTCGATGATAACATAGTGACCTTTTTAAGGCATATAATGAGAGATTGGAAGACTAAAATTCACCTCCAAATACCTGGTGAAAACAATATTGAAACCGAAAATATCGCAATCAACCGGGGCCTGTTTCAAGGAGACTCGTTGAGTCCACTGTGGTTCTGTTTAGCTTTGAACCCCCTTTCCCAGCTATTAAACTCCACAGACTCAGGTTTTAGCATTAAAAGCAATAATACTGTAGTAGCGAAGCTCAATCATCTGTTGTATATGGATGATTTGAAATTAATGGCTTCCACTCGAGAACACCTAGAAGAGATGCTAAAAACTGTAGAAACATTCTCTAATGATATTAGTATGCAGTTCGGTCTAGACAAGTGCCGTGTTTTGAATATAGTCAAAGGAAAGGTACAGCCCGGTGGATTCGATATGCAAAATGGCCAGAACATCGAGGCCATGGGCGATAACGATATGTACAAATATCTTGGAGTAAAGCAGGCGCGGAAAATTGACCATAAGCAAATGAAAACTGAGATAACTACTGAGTTTATAAGAAGGGTTAAACAGCTGCTTCGTTCACAGCTTAACAGTAAAAATTTGTTTAAGGCACTGAACACCTACGCTTGTTCCGCGCTTAGCTATTCATTTGGTATTGTTAAGTGGACAAAAACGGATATAGAAAATCTTCAGCGAAAAGTACGAACACACCTCACAAAGGCACAAAAACACCACCCTAAAAGTGCAGTAGAACGAACGACATTACCCCGGTATTTAGGAGGAAGAGGACTTATGGATATAGGTGAGCAATTAGATAAACAGATTGCTAATTTAAGAACTTATTTTCAGATGCAGGCTGAGACATCTACTCTACACCGCGCAATTTGCGCAGTAGATGACACAACACCGATCAAACTGAGGGAACCAGAAATGCGCATAAACCACCTTACTAAGGATGAAAAACTGCGCACCTGGATGGGTAAACCTCTGCACGGGCGACATCCCAATGAAGTTAGCCAAGACTATGTCGACAATATAGCGTCGAACTATTGGTTGACATCAGGAAAGATGTTCCCTGAAACGGAGGGTTCATTACTGGCCATTCAGGATCAGGTTATACCAACCAGAAATTACCTGAAATATATCGTCAAAGACCCTCAGGTTCAAAACGACAGATGCCGATATGGATGTCAAGCCCAAGAAACCATCCAACATATTACAGGGGGCTGCCAGGCATTTGCTGCAACTGAATACAAGGAACGGCATGACGCAGTGGGAAAAATCCTTCATCAAGAGATAGCTAACAAACTGGGACTTCTCCAAACGGACCATCTCCCATATTATCAATACGTTCCTGAGAGTATGCTTGAGGATGGCAACTACAAGCTATACTGGGACCGCAGTGTGCTCACAGACCAAACAGTGGCACATAATAGACCAGATCTCGTACTAGTCAATAAATTAACAAGACAAACAACACTAATTGATGTGGCGATACCTAACAACAATAATCTACGTAGTAAATTTACTGAAAAGATCGCCAAGTATAGAGATCTGGAAATTCAAATACGGAGACAATGGAGAATGCAAAGTACCCAGACGATACCTATTGTTATGTCTACTACTGGAGTCATTCCGAAGACCCTCCTCGAAAGCATAAAAAAGCTGGGTCTCAATGAACATATTTATAAGACCATGCAGAAAGCTGTACTACTTGCGACGGCCAGAAGTGTAAGAAAATTTTTGGGAGATACACCTGCATTCCAAGTCACCTAGGGCTCGATAACACGGAAAGAGTCCCACCAGAGCTCAATCCTTTTGATACCGTAGGTATCTGGGATGAGTCAATTTTCCCCTCAGAGGGAGTGTGAGCCGTATGGCTAAATCTGATAATAATAATAACTTTTTTAAATGAATTAATTAAGTATTTAATAGAAATATAGTTGCACCAGAAATTTGAATTTATAACAATAAATAAAATTTATATTTAAACAATTAAACATTGTTTTTCTACAACCGTGTTAAAAATGCAATTTTTAGCACTCCATAGGAGCGTTAAAAATGCTACTTTAAAGCACTTTAAAATTTTTAAGGCACTGCAGTTAAAAGTGAATTGACAAATTGTGAAACGTCAAAATATTTATATTTCATTTATTAACATTAATATAATAGTACAACTTGCGCAATTTGAAAAAGGTGGTTTAAAAGGTTTTTAAAATTTAATTTAAACTGCATTGCATTTTTAACACGTTTATAGAAAAAAAAACTATTAAAATTTGTTAGAATATACAACCATAAAAGTAAGATGTTATTCTATAGTTGTTATGATTTACGTATTGACAGTATAGGCAGTTTTGATGTAATGTCAAGAAAAATATAAAAAAGGAATGTCAGTCAAGTTCAAGTAAAAGTTTTTGTAGATATTGTCCTGTAATTGAGAATGAATAAATTATAATTGTTGATATAGAAGACGCTTGTAGAAAAAATATTGTATGATATATTGTATGTCTATCTTCAAAATTATATCATCTGCAGATCTGATGCTTGATATTTTAATTTTATTAATTTTTAAACCTTCTTGTGTGTTTTAAAACGCTTTGCTGAACATTGCTTCAGAGTACAAATTGAATAATATAGTCGACAACACACATCTCCCTCCTTATGGAGTCTCTTCCATTTCATAAATTATATTTATTACAGCTGTTAATAGATTGTCGTCTTCAGTTAATTTCAGTTTTTCTGGATATATGTCATTAAGACCTGAGCTTTTGTCTGTTTTAAGTCCTTTGACTGTATTTTTGCGGCATCGTCTACTCTATTCAGGGCCTATTTTACCACTAGGCCCGTGAGGCACCTGCCTCGGGCCCGCATTTTAATGGGGCCCGGAGAGATTACCAAAAAAATGTTTTATTGCAATAAAAAAATAAATTTTCAAAATTCTATCATTTTACGAACAGGAAATGATACATGATGATTCCACTGCTGATTTGCAAGCGACTTCACCTGTCACAAGTACATCTCCTTCATCTCCTATAGAAAACGACAATGTCAATAACTCTGTTCCTAACGATATAATATAGATGATTGACCAAAACATTTAAATCTGGAATTTCAACAATATTTTATAAATAATCGACCGAATCCATATATTGGTAAAATTAGTGAATGTGTTAGACTTTAGACAACTGGATAAAAATAAAACCAGACATTTGCAAAGTGTGATTTTTTTATAAAATGAAGGCTAATGGGAAAAAAATTCTTCGCGAGTGGTTAGTGTACAGTCCTAAATGAAACCGTGTTTATTGTTACATTTGTAAACTGATTTCCATTAATATTATTGTTCTTCTGTATGGGTAATATTCTTCTATTCTTCTATATGGGTAACTTTCGATGGGTATAATGACTGGAAAAATATCAATAGGACATTTATTCAACATGAGCGATCTCCTGAACATATTTCATCAATAGGGCTTTTCATTCACAGTTATTTGTTTCGAGCTTCTGTCATGTGTCGTCTAATATTAAGATAACTACGTCATACGTCTTTGGTTTGTATCATTGGTATATACCAATAACGTATGACGTACATATATTCATATTAGACGACACATGACAGAAGCTCGAAACAAATGACAGTCGATGTAAAGCCCTATTGGTACGTTTGTCAAGAGAAGTAGTACAGCAGGGCAAATTGTAACCATAATGAAAAAAAGTTATCTATTTAGAAGAAAAAGAACATTGGAGAAACGTTCTTCAGCGAATAACACCAACCATTAAACTTTTGTCCAAGAACGGTCTATCCTTTTATGGTTCAACAACCAAATTACAATTTAGAAAAGTAAATGACATAATATATACAATGTGTCGCATTTAAGATGAAGACAGCTCTATATTTTGCCTATCAAAATAAATACAGGTTTGAAGTTTTACACGGTCATACAGGTTGAAGGTTCACATTTTTTAAGATACGCAACTGAACTTTAAATTTTAATCTCGGCTTACTGCGTATCCACAAACAGGGTAAATTTTCTATGTATTTTGCTTCGCGTTAGAGATATCGGAAAGTTTTTTTTTGAAAAAGTACTTCCAAATATCTTATTCTAACCCCAGATAAAAAATTGCATGACAAAATTCGCACTTTTACTTTCTTCAGTATTTGTAGTAAAGACCCTAAAATTCATCTCAGCTGTCCCGAGATGCAACTCGGGCCAGCCAATTTTGTCATGAATTTGTATGAATTTTGTCATGAAATTTGGTAGGTGGGGTTAGAATATTTGGAACAACTTTTTCAAATAACTTTTTCCGACATCTCGAACGCGAAGCAAAATATCCAAAATTTACCCGGTTTGTGGAGTGGCTGTATTTAACATTTAAATTTCAACTCAGCATCTTAAAAAATGTTAACATGCAATCTGTATGACTGTGCAAAACTTCAAATCTATTTATTTTGATACCCAAAATATAGGGCTGTCTTCTTCTAAAATGTGACACAGTGTATATATTTTGTTATTTCCTTTTGTAAATAATTCAGTTGTTGAACCAAAAAAGGATAGACCGTTCTTTGACAAAAATTTAATGGTTGCTATTATTCGCTGAAGAACGTTTCTCCAATGTTCCTTTTCTTCTAAATAACTTTTTTCCATTAATGTTACAATTTGTCCTGCTGTACTGCTCTTGACTAACGTATCAATTGAT
This sequence comes from Diabrotica virgifera virgifera, assembly GCF_917563875.1. NCBI lineage: Eukaryota > Metazoa > Arthropoda > Insecta > Coleoptera > Chrysomelidae > Diabrotica > Diabrotica virgifera. The sequence continues at coordinate 64,470,467 of NC_065447.1, forward strand.
GAAATATGTGGAGATCGCTCATGTTGAATAACTGTCCTATTGATATTTTTCCAGTCAATGTACCCATCGAAAGTTAGAAGAACAATAATTTTTGGTGGAAATCAGTGTACAAACGTAACAATAAACACGGCTACATTTAGAACTGAACAGAACACTAACCACCCGCGAAGAATTTTTCCACATTAGCTTTCATTTTATAAAAACTCGCACTTTGCAAATGTCTGGTTTTATTATTATCCAGTTGTGTAACACACTCACTAATTTTATCAATATATTAATTCGGTCGATTATTTATTATAACATTTTGTTGAAATTCCAGATTTAAATGTTTTGGCTAATCTCCTATATCGCTAGGAAAAGAGTTATTGACATTGTCATTTTCTATAGGAGATGACGGAGATGTACTTGCGACAGGTGAAGTCGCTTGAAAATCAACTGTGGAGTCATCATTTATCATTTCCTGTTCGTAAAATGAAAGAATTTTGAAAATTTATTTTGTTCCTGCAATAATTTTTTTTGTGATCTTTCCGGGCCCCATTAAAATGCGGGTCCGAGGCAGGTGCCTCACTGGCCTAGTGATAAAATAGGCCCTGGCAGTGAGAAAAGTCGGCCATTGCAGTGAGAAATATTTTGTCTCACAAAAGTCTCACCATGAGCTGGTGCTTCTCAGAGGCGTTTTTCAGTGTGACGCAAGTGACAGAAAAAAAGCACGTCCGTGATACATACACATTTATAACATTTATTCCAGTTGTTGATAATGGCGCTATAATCGAAAAAAAAAAGATTTAGGTATTTACCCATTATTTACATACCTATATGCTTTTTCTCATGAGCATCTTTCAGTGCGTCACAGTTTTTCGATTGCATTCTAACGCATTAAATTGTATGTGACAGAAAAAACCTACGTCGGTGATTACATTTCATCGGTAACATTTATAACATTTATTCTAGTTGTCAACAGATGGCGCTATAATCGAAAAAAAAATTATTTACGAATTATATAATATATCCACGAATATAATCTGTACAATTTATAAGACTATACAAATCAAAGAAAATACCATTTTATAAATGCAATAAACACAATTGATTTGTTTTTGTGCCAAATTGCAAATAAAATGTGACAACTGTCAGATTTAACTAAAATGTCATGTCACTAAAATGTATATTATCACGGACTTACCTTTTTTTCTATCATTTGTGACGCACTGAAAAATGCTCATGAAAAGAAGCATACGACTATAATTTAAAGTTCTTCTCAGTCTTTCAGTATGTCATTAATGACGTAATATACGATTTTAAGAATGTAGAGAACCATAGCATGACATTTTAGTTAAATCTGACAGTTGTCAAAACCGTACCTAATCGTAACTTGGTATAAAAACAAATCAATTGTGTTTATTTCATTTATAAAAAGGTTTGTTCTTTGATTTGTATAGTTTTATAAATTGTACAGATTATACTCGTATAGATAATACATAAATCATTTTTTGTTCGATTATAGCGACATCTCACAACAACTAGAATAAATGTTATAAATATCTTTAATCACAACGTACCTTTTTTTCTGTCACTTTCAACTTAATGCGTTAAGGCTGTATGACACTATGCATTTTCTTGTATCATTTCTAATATCGTTTCTGATATCAGAAGTTGTATACATTTTCTTGTATCGTTTCTTGTACGTACATTTGTGCCCTGTATGACACTATGTAAGTTCTTGTATCGAAAATTGTATGAAATTCGCCACGTGATTGGTCGAAATTTTGTTTGTCACCCTGTATCACGTTACATTGGTATGGTAGTACTGCGTCTACAGCTGATTTTAAGGATTTTATAAAATTTATAAACTTTTAAAAACAAAACATTTTAATGTTAACCAGAATTTTTACGTTGACTGTTGATTATTTGTGTTTTTTATTTTGTTTTGATATTCGTGCTAAAATATTTGCATTAGAATTATCTTCAGTTTGATCCAATTATCTTCAGTTTGAGGAACTATTGTATTTTCCTCTATTAAAAAATTATGCCACATGAAACCCAAACCCAAAGTTATAGTTTGAACTTTACTAGGAGCTAAATATATGGTTATGGTTATTAGTGAAACAGTAGTCCATACCAAACGGTATATTAAGTATCAATAAAATATTTATAAATAATACCTACAAAAACACAAATAAATTCATCAAGACATAAATCATATGGTCCGATTTTCAGTTTTTGCTCTTTGCGCAGAAATTGGCGCAGTTCTTGTACAAGAATCTGTGTCTGGCACAAATTCTTGTATCGTTTCTGATATCGTTTCTTGTATCTGTGTATGACACTATACATTTTTTTGACATATCAGAAACGATATTAGAAATGAAACAAGAAAATGCATAGTGTCATACAGCCTTTAGAAAGAAATAAAAAAAACTGTGACGTACTGAAAGATTCCTCTGAGAAGGAGTATACAGATTCTCATGACGATACAGATTTTTAACCAAAAGAATCGCGAGATGAAATTCGCGGTGGATGTGGCACATGCGCAGTGACCAATGGCGAGTCAAATACATCCGCTTTGACAGTTCTCAAAATGTAAACAAACTGACTAATTTAAAAATTAAACATTTTAAGAAAATATCTGAAGACGATAGGGATATTAAAAATTCATCCTCAAATAATTGTAATAGGTACTGAAAATATAAATATATCAACAAAATAATTAATTTAACCACATAACTACTAGGTCTGGATCCCGCGTATGAAAAAAAAGTTGATTAATAGCAAGCTGAAAATTTGTTAATAGCTTAACGGTATCTAGTCGGACAAACTTTGATATATGGGAACACTGGAACAGGGGCAGTTTTAATTGTGGAACAGGTTAAAAATTTGGAACGGTCAGACCACGAAAACGGCACATTTATTTTGTCCGACAGAAAAGACTTAAACTCCCCGAACAGAGATTAAACTCTCATGCAAAAATCAGACTGCTATCTATCACCAAATGGGCGTTTTAATGAGTGGAACATGCAGAATATGTCAAATGACACGAATTATAACAGGTGATAAATAGCAGTCTGATTTTTGCATGAGAGTTTCATTTCTGTTCGGAGAGTTTAAGTCTGTTCTGTCGGACAAAATAAATGTGCCATTTTCGTGGTCTGACCGTTCCAAATTTTTAACCTGTTCCACAATTAAAACTGCCCCTGTTCCAGTGTTTCCATATAACAAAGTTTATCCGACTAGACACCCTTAAGCTATTAACAAATTTTCAGCTTGCTATTAATCAACTTTTTTTTCATACGCGAGATCCAGACCTATACTTAATTTGTTTGCGTTACAAAATTAATAAATGTGAATATATTTTTTGTTATGAATGATTATAGAAAAAACCATGTATACAACTTGCATTTAATTATCATTATGAAGCTAGTATTCTACACGAAACTACTCGCTTCTATGCGGCTCGTTTCGTATCCGTCATACTCCCATCATAATGACCATCATTAAAAAATGCTCGTTGCATAATATACTATAACGAAACTTAAAGAGCAGTTAAAGTTCTTTCTAATATCGTCATAACATATAGGGCAATCCATTTAATAAAGTTGTCCAAAGTGCAAAAAAGAGTCCAAAAATATGATGACTGTGTACAAAAGGTTAGTAAAGTATGGGGTTCTCTTTTCACGTGGTTCCTCGATATGGCCACTTAAATACTGGTTGCCAGTTGCTTTTGGTCAGTTCCTTAGGGGCTGTTCTAAATGGCGCTGTCAACTTCAACTCAACAAGTTGCTCATGGGTCGCTGGCAGCGCTGCATACCCCGTCGCAGTCGCCAGTTGCCCTCTACAGTTGGCTTCAGTAAGGGCCAAACCAGACGGTACACTCTGCAGCGCTACTCTGTGTTTCCACAAAGTGGCTGAAACAGGCGATTTTCTAGCGCCGGCGACTATGCTGCGAAGTGGATCGTTTGGAAGGGTGCAGCGTTTAATGTAATGAGTGAGAAAACAAAGTAAGCTTGTTCAAATGATTAACTTAACTTGCCGGCTAATAATCTTTTAAAAAAGTGTGTTCGTCAAAGTCAGTGTTTGTAATGTCCATAGTTTTAAATATTTTATAAAATTTCTACCCTTTTGAAAAAATACCAATAAACTCCATAAATGGAATTAAGAAGAACCAGACAAAAGCAGCTATATCACATAAAGAAGCACATAAAAAATTAACCAGTACATCTGATATCCTACAGCCGTAAAATAGTTTGATACAATTTTCAACACAAAAAACACACACAAATAGTCAGATTCCCATTACAACTGAGTGAACGAGGTCCTGTTTTTAAGAAGATGATGACATTAAATATATGTAAACTTGCAACCCTCTTTTAACTGATATCTTATCGTTTTGTTTTCTAAAACAAACAATAAAACCTTTTTTTGGCATTGGACCCCACTATTTAACATAAATAAACAAACAAGATTGTGAGTATTTGTTTTGTTAAGTTCAATGATGGATTCAGACGAGGAAAGTCTTCTTTCTCGTCAGAATGTATAATAAAATGTAACTATAAATAGAGAAAATATTGCTTACCGGATTTATTCTTTTCGATAGGGCTACCTTTAAAATTAGGAACAAATAATTCAAAGATCTCGTCCCACGCTTTTCCTTTCAATACACTATAACTATACCATCGGGTACTTGTATCCCATATAGCCGGTCTGTTTTGGAATTCAATTAAAAATATTTCGGAATCAAAATTAATTTTACGTGCTCATCGTGTAAACTCTCGTCAATATTTTGTGGCAGCTACAAAAGTGGTCCGTCTGAATGGGTTTTGCCACTAGCAGTGAGGCTCGGCGACTGTGGCTGGCCACAGTCGCTCGTCTAGGGTTCGACGTCCACTTCACATAAGAACCCATGGTCAATCATCGGAAGCTGCTTTGTGGATCCACAGAGTAGCGCTGCAGAGTGGCCCGTCTGGTTTGACCCTAAGTACCCAAGAGCAACTCAACGGAAGTTACGGTCTCATTGAACTTTCTTTGCGGTAGCCTGTTGCTTTGGTGAGAACACGGTATTGATTATTGTGGGAACGGGAACTCTTCCCTCATCAATATTAATCTAATTGAGGAACGGTCAGGTATCAAGAATGAGATAAAGTATTCTTTGAAATATTTGAATAAATTGAACATTTCATACACGCTGTTTTATTTGATAATCCGTAACTGAACCCGGGAGTAAGACAGGGTTGTGTTCTGTCGCCGCTACTGTTTAACCTGTACAGTGAAGCCATATTTCAGAAAGCGATAACGGAGCTAAGTGATGGAATCTCTATAAACGGAAGAATAGTAAATAACATAAGATTCGCTGATGACACCGTTATAATGGCAGACACCCTGGAATCGCTACAAGAATTGCTAAATAGAATTAACGATTATTGCATTCGATACGAACTAACAATAAACAAGAAAAAAAAAACTAAATTTATGATTGTCTCAAAAACAGAACATGGAAATGAAAGGTTAATGATAGAGCAAACCCAAATAGAAAAAGTGAAGACATACAAATATCTGGGAACCTGGGTTGATGACAAAAATGACCAAAGCCAAAAAATTAAAGTCCGAATTGAAACTGCAAGGCAAGCATTTATAAAAATGAAGACACTGCTTACAAACAAAGACCTTCAGTTGCCTCTCAGATTGAGTGCTCTAAGATGCTACATATTTTCTATATTGCTATACGAAATGGAAGCTTGGACATTAAAGAGACAACACATAAGAAGAATAGAAGCGTTCGAAATGTGGTGTTACAGAAGAATATTGAAAATTCAGTGGGTTCAAAGGATTACCAATGTTGAAGTGCTACGACGTTTAAATAAGGAGTTAGAAATTATGAAGAGTATAAAAACTAGAAAACTGGAATATTTGGGTCACATTACCAGAGGAGAAAAATATGAGTTGCTGAGAACTATTATGCAAGGAAGGATCCAAGGAAGAAGAAGCATAAGAAGAAGACGCATCTCCTGGCTGAGGAACCTTAGAGAATGGTTTAATTGTAGTTCATTACAACTGCTCAGAGCAGCAGCCAACAAAGTGACCATAGCCATTATGATATCCAACCTCCGATAGGAGACGGAACTTTACGAAGAAGAACCAAAACCAATACCCTACCATCCTAATACATTTACTTTTTACCGTATCTATAATGGCAACCGATAAATCTCTTTAAAAATATCACGTCATCTTGCAATTATATCAATGATTTAAGCGAAATCGAATTTTGTTGCATTTAGAAATTGCAATGTATTGCTAAGCTTGATTTATTTGGAAGTACCTATAAATCAGCTCATATAAACATTGTGTCACCTCGGAGTCAATAAAAAGTATTGTCGTTTACATTAAAATGTTTCTAGTTTTTAATGTCGGCAACGTCTCTAAAAATATCGTAGCGGCATACATTCTCTAATACTTAACATGTCGTAGCAAGAGTCAATTCGTGTCCAAAGATCGTGACTACAAAACCAACACACGGATAAGACACGGTTAAACTAATTTGATAGTTAGCGTTAATTATTACAAAGATAATGTACACAAACACAATAGAGTCAGCGTAGAATAAATCCATAGAATTTAGTTCAGTCTGGTATACCGCAAGGTTAAAATCTTAGACCGTTATTTTTATATTATTTATTTGCGTTACTTTTTAAAATTCGAAAAAAAATCCTTATGCAGTTCTAGAAAACTTGTAGTCCAGGAACCGAAGCTTTTCACCTCGCAATTTTTACAGAATGGATCGATTTGCTTGAAAATTTAAGAATAAGTAGTAGATAGTCCAAGGATCAAAATCTATATGATGCCGTAAGGCGCTTTTACCACGGGGGTGGTTGCCACCCCATCTCGAGGATGGAAATATTTTATTATATTTTGACCACAAAAGTTGATACAAACATTCATTCTAAGCAAAAAATGTTTTACACATTTTTTTGATAAAATTAATAGTTTTCGATCTACTCGCTATCGAAAGTGTTAAATTTATATCGAAAAAATCACCCGTGTTGAGCTGCCCCCCCCCCCACTTGGAAAAATTATAAAACAAATAGCCCTGATTTATGAGCTTTCATATTCCGTAAACTAAAAAATTTTGAGCTCGTTCCAATGAGCAGGAATTTAATACTTTAGTGGGGGGGGGGCTTAGTGAGCCCCCCACTTAAAAATAGGAATATTGAATCGGTTTTTGCGGCAGAATTACGAGCTATTTATGAGCTCTTGAAATTATATAGTTTCGATTTTTGAGCTCATCCCCTTCACCCCCAAACAACCCTTTAATTGATTTAACTTAAGAGAAAAATGCTGAGAAAAAATATATCGTATTGCGGATATAATTCCTATAGCTTATATACTCTAAGAATAAACTATTAAGTCACGTGCATTTCGATTATTAGGCTACAACCCCTTCGCAAGAAAACCACCCTATCTTCCCGGCTTAAGAGAAAGTTGTACTTAAAATGCATTAAATTATTTATTTGGCGACTACATATCATGTAATAATATTTATTAGTTTGTTCAGGATTCGAAAAAAATGATTGCATTTAGAAATAATTCGACCGAAATTTTGCGCCTACGCTCTCAAACAGGATTAAAGTGTTATACATTTTTGAAATCAGTATTTTAAGAGCTGTTAAATGAGGTGTTACATGATGTACTTTCCCATTTAAAAAAATCAAAGTTATGCCTGTCACCTGAAGAGGCATCGCGTAAAGTTCGAAACGTTGATGCTATAATATACTATGGTTAGTTTAAAAATCGACCTGTCCGAGCGTTTTGCTTATGTTCTTAAAATAAACAAGTTAATAGGGAGGGCAACACTTATTCCACCGCACTGTATTTAAAAAATTGTAAAAAGGTTAAAACCTTTCAGAACAGCACATGGGACTTTCACAAAAAACACATTAATAGCTATTTGTATAACAAGGGAGGAAAGTGCTACTTTTCCTCCCGAGAATGAAGTTTACTGCCCGACGCGTAGCGGAGGGCAGTAATCATTCAAGGGAGGAAAAGGCACTTTACTCCCATGTTATACATATGGTTTTTCCACCTTCCTCAAATAACAAGTCATTTTTTCATTTTCACTTAATTTATTTATATAACTAACCAACAAAATTTATTAGAACTAAAACTAACAAGTACGTACAATATAACTGTCAACTGTCAAATATAAGTCAAATTAATAATGTAAACATTGTTAAATCAAAATAACAATTTTCTGTTTTTTACCATTCTGCAAAATACAGAGTGTTTTATAAATAAACGTTAAAATGTATAGAAACTTACGTAATAGAAAATAGATATTGTACAGGGCGTCAATAAGTTACATTTCATGAATGAAATACCATGACGTCACTTTTACTTTTCCTCCCTAGGGAGGAAAAATATTTTCCTCCCTAGGGAGGAAAAGTACAACTTTGCTCCCTACAATCAGGTCCGGAAAAGTATACTTTCGGTAGAGGTAGGTGGAAAAAATGTTTTTGATCATGGTAGGGTTCATCATCATCATCCACTTAAGATGATAGGTTTTGAACCCTACCATGATCAAATAGTATATTGTGCAACAAGTGCAGAAAGGTACTAATTTCTCACGAGTTTGAAAAGTTGCGGTACGAGCGCAAGCGAGTGCCGCAATTCAAACGAGTGAGAAATTACCTTTCTGCACGTGTTTCACACTATACTTTTTCTACAAGCACAGTTTTTCCTAAAAATAAAAATCACAATTTCCAAACGACGATATAGGTACCTATGTGATAAAGTTTAAACTGTATTTAATTAATACCTACTAATCAATTTAAATTCCTTATACCTAAATAAATTGCACAGAAATCAGTTAAAAAATTAATGCACTGCCTTAATTTGTTTAAATTTAAACAATTATTACACATTATTGACATTATATTATTATGCAGTCACGGATTTACAAAAAACCTACTTCATTCGACGTCTCTTGGACAGGTTGCTAAATCCTTATTGGTTATTTGATAATTATAAAATGTTTAATAAGAATAAAATTGTAAAATAAAACAGTTGTAACATCCATAATTTAGTTTCTATGCTATAGTTAAATATAATAATTGTCTTATAGGTTATATATTTGTCTAAAGTTTAACCACGGATGTAAACAGAATATAACGTTACTCAGAATGCGGTAGTCCACGGATGTAAACAACAGAATATAACGTTACTCAGAATGAGGTAGTCAACTGTGCAGAAAAGAACTTTGCGGCACAGAAACGTCACTTTGCGGCACAGAAACGTCACTTTTCTGCACACTAATGTCAAATATCTTATACTGTGAGAAAATATCAAGTTTGCTAACATAAAACCGTGCAGAAAAGTGCACTTTGAATAGTGGTTGTAGAAAAAAAATTTTAATGTGTTTTGTGAAAGTCTCATGTGCTGTTCTGGATGTTTTTAAACTTATTACAATTTTTAAACATAAAAATTCAAACTCCGACCAAGTTTTCTAAAACTACATAAGGAATTTTTTTTCAATACAAAAAAATGGGTTCCATCTCTTTATAGTGGTACTTACAACATTTGACCATAGCGTTGAATATGGATTTGTAAGCCAAATGCGCTCGCTCAGCTAGGAATTAATAAATTTTACACACTTCAAAAATACTTTTCTTTTTCCAGTCATTCAGTAATAAAGTTAGAATACTCTGTTAAATGGATAGGTATAATAACACAGTGCCAATAGAAGGAATCATTTATGGAACTTAATTCGTCACGAATGAGACGATAACATTGGCAAGACTTTTTATTGACATGTAATAAAAAAAAATAATAATGTGTTTGGCGACCCCCTAGCTGAAAACACTCCTGTATACGTCTAGGCATTGACAAAATGAGATGATCGATGTCTGCTTGAGGCACCTCGTTCCAAGCAACTTAAATTTCATGGATTAACTGTGCCAGAGTCTGTGGAGGATGGTGCAAAGTGGACAGTCTCCTCCCCATCATATCCCACACATGTTCGATAGGATTTAAACCCAGTGAACGGGGTAGCCACGGCAAAAAATTAACGGCAGCTTCTTGGAGAAAGTCCATAGTTCGACGAGCAATATGGGGACGCTCGTTGTCTTCCTGAAAAAGGGCGTTTCGACGGCCGTCTAGAAAAGGCAGTAAAGTGGTTTGTAAGATGTCATCAACATAACGCGCATCTGTCATACTGCCGCGAATAAACAAAAGTTTTGATCCGCTACCATAGGCAATAACCCCCCAAACCATTACACCAACTGTCTTGTGTAGATGCCTCTTAACAGCAAACCCGATATCTCGTCGCTCTCCACGGCGGCGTCTTACGGCCATCACGCATACCTAAACAAAATCACGATTCATCGCTGAATGCTGTATTATGCCATTCTGCCATCCAATGCTGACGTTCTCTGCACCAATTCCAACGTTGATGACAGTGGTCCGCAGTCAAAGGAAGCACTCGTCGTGGGAGGAATGAAAACAGTCCAAAGGCTCGAATGCTACGGTACAGGGTACGTATAGTAACAAGTCTACCTTCTAATACTTCAAACCATTTGTCACCGATTTGACACGTAGTAGCAAAACGGTCTCACAGAGCCAGGAGTCTAAAGCGCCCATCTTGACGCCCTGTGGTACACCTCGGTTGACCAGTTGGTCTTCTTCGTGTTCCTCTACCTTCGTTTGTCCACACACGACACACTCGCATAACCGTCATTGCCGTACAATTAACACGACGGCTAATTTCGCGATACGACAAACCCTTATCTCTATAGACAATAATTCTACCCCTGTCAAAATCGCTAAAATGGTGGTAATTTTGATGTCTTCGAACTTGAGGCATATTCTTGCACTGAATACAATTAGACTGAGGAATAATAACTAAAAATTTGTGTACCAACCGATCTTCATAAATGGGTCTTTTCACAAAAAGATTTAAAGATAAAACTTTATTTTTACAATAACTATAAAAGATAAAACATTAATATTGTTATCATAGCATGCTTTAAATATAGTCATTGTGCTGTAAAAAATTAAGTCAAGAAATGATTCCTTCTGGGTAACACTTCTAATGTCACTGAGTATACTAAAAAATGTTTCGGCATTGGCAGGTATTAGAGTATAATCCTGATTTTTTAGGTTACCTTCCTTACAAATGAAATTTTGGCCTCGATGTTAAGACAATAATGCCCGGTTGCACCAACAGATCTTAAGCTTAAGTCGAGAATATCATAAGAATTAATATAATATAATTATAATATATTACAATAAGAATACCATCATATAATAATAGATATAATTGATAATAAGGTAAGCATCTAAAATTATGGTGCAACGTAAGTGATACTCAAGGAGGCCCTATCTATAAGTAGAGCTTAGCTAAGCTGGAGCTTAAGATCTGTTGGTGCAACTAGGCATAAGACATCTAGCAATCTGGGGTTGAAATGAAAAACATTGTTTGAAATATCTTACCCTCACCAGGGGGTATCAAATTTTCGACTATTTTGTATGTATTATTTTTGTGTTAGTTTTTTTGTGAATTATGTTTCGTAGATGTGATTGTTGAAAAAAATCATATTTAACATTAAATGAAATTCCATTATTAAATTTTTAAATTTAACAATAATCTATTTAATAGGACTATTATTATTATAACAATAATTTGTTTAATCAAAATTAAAAACATGATCTTTTTCAGTTGTGTTGTGTGTTGCATATGTATTGGATATGAGACTTTTCAATGGTGTACTCTTTATTCGGCTGTTACTGTTGGTATTTTCTTGTTCTTGACTTCTTCTTTTAGTATATTGGTAACCAAAGCCTGTGCATTCTAATGATGGATTTCCTACACATTTTTCTTCGTTAAGTAGGATGAGGGCTGATTCTTTGACTTTTCTCTTTTTCATGTCTGTTTCTTTTATGATTATTGATGCATCTTTCCATTGTGATCTGTGCTCAGGCATGTTTGTATATCTAGAATTTCTCGAAGTAGGTATCTGTTCTTTACAGTCGGAAAATGAAAGAATACCCATGAACGATCACATCAATCACTTATTTTGTATTTGCTATCTTTTTTATAACAAAGGTTTGTTATTTATAGAAAAAGACGGCAAATACAAAATAAGTGATTTATGTAATCGTTCATGGATATTCTTTCATTTTTCAGACTGTATGTATGTTTCATACTCGTTAACTATGGCGCTTAGTGGTCTTGCAGTTTCTCCTACGTAGAAGTTGTCGCATTCACAGGGTATTTTGTAGATGCAGTTTTTGGATCTTTCATGCAGTTTATGGATCTTTGTTGTGTATTGTTGGGTTTGCTTTGAATTTTATTGTGATATTGTACTTGTTTCCTATCCTTTTTAATTTTTCTGATAAGCCCTTTACATATGGTATTGTTGTCACCGTATTATCCCTTCTTTTGGATGTCTCTGGAATGCTCGTGGAGTTTTGTTGTTTCTTTTCTTCAATTTTGTGGAATTCCTTGTTCATAAAAGACAATGGGTAGTCACTTTTAGTCAAGACCTTTGGTAGCAGGTATTTTTCTTCCTGGAATCCATTTTCATTGGAGCAAATATATGTTGGTGTGGGTTGGTTTATGTAGATTTTGGTTGCATATCCTGTGTCTTCTTTTGTGATTAGCACATTCAGAAAAGGAAGTATGTTGTTATTTTTCTGTTCCATAGTGAATTGGATGGATTCTTCTTTATTGTTTATGTCCATCAGAAATTTGTTCAATGTCTCCAGTCCGTGGGACCGGAATTATCTGAGGACGATTTCCGGAATGTGAATCGAAATATCAAGCAATAGTAGTTGTTAGTCCAAGTAATGCAGCTTAAAATAGGACAAAAGCTTGCAATTTTTACAGAATGGATCGATTTACTTGAAAATTTGAGAATAAGTAGTGGATAGTTTAAGGATCAAAATCTATATGATGCCGAAAGGCGCTTTTACCATGAGGGTGGTTGCCACCCCATGTCGGGGGGTGGACATTTTTTATATTTTGACCGCAAAAGTTGGTAAAAACATTCATTCTAAGCAAAAAAACCTTCTATACATTTTTGTGACAAAATTAATAGTTTTCGATTTATTTGCTATCGAAAGGGTTAGTTTTATATCGAAAAAATTAATGTTTTTTAATCAGTTTTATTCAAATAACTCAAAAAGTTTTCGTTTTATCAAAACAACTTTGCTTAACAAAAATGTGACTTTTGAAAAAATCAACGAACCCGTTTTTTTTTAATTTTCTTTGCGACCAATAGTAATCGAGCTATACTTTATTATATGTTAGCTCTTCTTCGTCAAATGCTAAATATTTTAGTTTCAAAGTCAAAAGACGGGAAAACTATGCATCTTTCGAGGATATCTTGTTTAAACTAATTTGAAGTATTTAAAAATATCTATCTCCAGAAATAAAAAAAGTCTTTAGCTCAAAAATTAAATGGCTTATAATGAAAAGAATGTCAGTCCCTATTTTTTTCAGCGAAAAAGTAATCGGAAGCAAACCCCTAATCACCACCCTAATTAAAATTAGTCATTGACCTTATTTGGACTTCTTTATTTATGTATTATTAATAGGTTCTAGAAGTTTGACCGGCTTAAAATGATTGGTTTAAAAAAAAAATGGAGTCAAAAGCGAATATCGAATTTTTGGAGTTTGGTAAAAATTCCGTTTTTTTCAGAATAGAACAAATGATTAATATTAAATTGTAGCTTATTTAATTCTCAAGAACTTAGGTTGCAAAAATTTTTTCCATGGTAAAAATTGAGTGAGCTATTGACAATTAAAACTTGTAATAACATGCAAAAACCACCTTTACCAACCCTTTCAACGTCACCACTTTTTGCAACTGAGGATTTTAAAAGGATTTAATATTAATAGCCTTATATATCTTGTAAAAATTTACAAAATTCTTTTTTAGCCAAACTTTCTAAGATAAAAATTAAAAAGGTTTCGGTTAAAAAAGCAATACAGTGGAACCTCGATTATCCGTCAGGGCACCGGACCAAGGGTATGACGGATAATCGAAAAGACGGTTAACAGAACATTAACAAAACTTAATTGATCAAACGACTAATTGACACAATCAATGTTCGAATTTGAATCAAATTTAATTATGGTGACACACAGATATTGACTGTAATAATTATTGTACTGTGCATTTTTATTTTCGGCTTGCGATTCTAAAAATAGAACTCTAAAAGCATGGTATCATTTATCACCTATTTAAATTGAAATTTAATCCAGAGCCCTGAATAAGAACAAAAATTATTTACATAAAAAAATGCGGTGGTGGAATAACTGCATGTGTCCATTTCAACGAATTTTGTTTGGCTTATCGCACAAAATGAATTGATGACTAAATTTTTACTTATGTAGTCAATATAACTTATGTATGGACCCTGACGAATAACAGGTGACGGTTAATAGAGAGATGGATAATCGAGGTTCCACTGTATATTTTTTTTGAAAAAAAAAGGATAGTCATTGGCCTTATTCATTCTTCTTTATTTATGTATTATTAATAGATTCTAGAACCCCTCTGTGGCGAAGTGGTAAGAGCGCCTACCTTTGAAACTAAAGGTCGGGAGTTCGAATCCTACCAGGGGCAGACATTTTTCATTTATTATAAATTAATAAATGAAAAATAGTTTCTGTCCTTGTGGGATCGGTACTCACCGGAGGGACCGCAGACGTTCGGAAACAATTAGCGTCTCTTTGCAAAGACAATGACGTCGACTTTGCAAAGTAACAAGACACTTAGTCAACACACACACTACACATTACTCCCCTGACTTAGTAATAAGTTATACAATTACGCGGCTAAAGGTTCTAGTTCTAAACCAAAGCCAGAATCAGAGAAAAAAAAAAGATTCTAGAAGTTTGACTGGCTTAAAATGATTAGTTTTTAAAAACTGAAGTTAAAAGCGAATAACGGCTTTCTGTAGTTTGGTAAAAATGCCATTTTTTCAGAATAGAAAGATTAGCATCAGATATACGAAAAAATGTTTTAATATGAAATTGTAGGTTATTTAATTCCCAAGAACTTGGTTTAAAAAAATTTTTCTACGGCAAAAATTGAGTGAATGGTAAATGAGTATATATCGAAAAACATTGATTTTTTCGATACTAAACTAACACTTTCGATAGCGAATAAATCGAAAACTATTAATTTTATCAAAAAATGTATAGAACATTTTTTGATTAGAATAAATGTTTTTATCAACTTTTGCAGTCAAAATATAATAAAAAATTTCCACCCCCAAGATGGGGTGGCAACCACCCCCATGGTAAAAGCGCCTTTCGGCATCATATAGATTTTGATCCTTGGACTATCCACTACGTATTCTCAAATTTTCAAGCAAATCGATTCATTCCGTAAAACTTTCCGAGGTGAAAAGCTTCGGTTCCTGGGCAATATGTAATTTTCATTATACAAACAATTGTGGGTCAATCCCATATACACATAACGCTAAATTTAACATGCCATAAGAAGACAGTTTCTGAACCTTATTATTTATTTTAACAAAATGATTCACTTTTATCAGATCTATTTCCATACCACCAAAATTTGATTAACCCTATAAAAACTTGCATTTTCTGCATCGAACATAAATATTTACGGTAACTGTTTTTCTTGGAGAACGGAAATACCAGTAACGTCACCTGCTCCAAAACATATGATACACATTTTACTCAGAACGTTGTTTCCTTACGCAAATTTGGCAACGAAGAAACGTCGTTTCGCTATAAACAAAGCAATTTTCGTAAATATTTATGTCAACGTCGCTATCATTTAAGAAGATATAATTGAATTTCATAATACACTTACAAGTGAGCGTTTTCGGGTGATTTAGCAGCGAATGCACCAAAAGATTGCAATAAACCGTAAATTTTACAAACGGTAGAGTTATATCACTCGTAAATGTAGACGATTAGAAGTACTTTTTGCTAAAACTTTAGTTCACCTTATCAGTGACACAACTATATCGTAGAATTAACAACACGTTATTATTGCCCCCATTTAACTGAAAAGTATTTTAACCATACTCGGTTAGTAAGATAGAATAGAATAGAATAGAAATATGCTTTATTGTCATGAAAAATTGTATAATTTTATCGACAAAGCTTACAAAAAGTCAAGAAAACAAAACAATAACAATTCAATTTACTAAAATTACATAAATCGTCAGTATAAATTAAAATAATAATAATAATAATAATAATAATGAAGTTAAACACTTAATCAATTGCAAAATTTAAAAATTTAAATAAATTGCAAATTAAGCAAATTAAAAGCTTAATTAAATAATTAAGTTTAAAAGTTAAGCTGCTGCATATGGCACCCAAATATAGATGAAAAATAATAATAAAAATACTACTTGTGCAAAGGGTACTATAATTTCTTAGTTATTGATTAAGAAAATCTTCTACTGCATAATATTTATGGTCTTTCGGATAGGTAAGCTTTTGTCGGTTTACGGAATTTGGGGAAAGATGCTGCAGATTTAAGTTCTAGAGGGAGATGGTTGTAAGTAAAGTTTTTTTGCGGAATATAATATAGATTTCTTTACTAACTCAGATGACGGGGTCGGTAAATAGACGCCAAAGGTAGAATTTCTCGTGAAGTAGTCATGATTAGGTCTTGGTGGAAAGACATGTAGATGTTTACGAATTAAGCAAACAGTTTCTAAAATATATAAAGGTGGAAGGGTTAAAATTCGGTGATTTTTGAAGTAACTTCTACAATGTGTTGTTCTTCTGAGGCCAAACAGATATCTTATTGCTCTTTTTTGTAATTTGAAAATAACATCGAATTGGGCAGCTGTACCAGAACTCCAAAAAGGAAGACCATAACGAACATGTGACTCGAACAAAGAAAAATATGTTATTTTGGAAGATGCTAAATTGAGTTCATTCGAAACAGATCTTATAGCATAGCAAGCTGAAGATAGTTTCTTCCTTAACAAATTAATATGGAGGGACCATTTAAGGTTGCTGTCTAAAAAAAATACCAAGAAAATTTTACAGAATCAACAGTACTGATCTGGCTGTTATTAAGAGGTAAGGGTTGAAGAGCTCCTTTATAAGATAATGCTACTGTTTTATCTACGTTAAACGAGAGTAAATTAGAGACAGACCAGGTTTTTATTGTAAGTAGATCAGAAGTTATAGTAGCATGAAGAGTTGAAATATTTGAGTTGCTCCAAGTGATACTGGTATCATCAGCAAAACGAAAGATTTTTCCATCGATTTTTAAACTAGTGATGTCATTAATAAAGATAAGAAAAAGTAGAGGACCCAATACTGATCCTTGAGGTACCCCACATACAATGTTTTAGAGACTAGAGTCTGTATCATTTGCTCTAACCAGTTGTTTCCTATCATCCAAGTAAAGTCGACTTTACATTACATGATTTATCATGTGATTTGTCATATGATTTGGTCATGGACTGAAATTTACATGTTTACACTGTGTGATTTGTCATATGATTTTGCATTGTTATACGGCTCGTTTTGTCATAAGCATTGTCATGCGGCTCGTCATGGGAAAAATCATATGACAAATCACATGATAAATCATGTAGTGTAAAGTCGACTTAAGATTGGAACCAATTCAAAGAAATACCTCGAATTCCGTAGAAATTTAGTTTTTTTATCAAAATGTTGTGATTTACACAATCAAAAGCTTTGGCGTAGTCACAAAAAACGGTGGCAGTGTGAATATTGATGTATGGGCGGTTGTACATAAGTAATAGGCTCTGAATATCGTACTTCGTAAAGAAAATGTATTGGTAATCAGCAATTTCAAAAGAGCTTTGTAGTATAAAATTTTAAACAAATATGCGTTTAAAATAAAATTTACGAATTTCTTTCGACCATACTGGATCCGCCATTTTGTTTAAAAAAAAAGTAATGATAGTTTCGTAATCAGCGACCTTAAACTACTAAATACGACAAAAACATTTGCATTTTGATTGATATTTTCAATTTCTTTCCGCCATGTTGGATCCGCCATTTTGTTTTTCAGAATAAATAATGTCAGATTCGTAATCAGCGGTGCCAAAAACCCTTGAGAACGAAAGTAGCTCCGAATTGTATAAACAATATAAGCTTTTAAAGGTTCATGACCTCGTTTTCGGCATTTGGAACCACTGTACGGCAGTGCGTAAAAAAATCTATCATTAGAAAAACTTGAAATCATCAGATTACGACAATGTAAGTTAAATTTAAATACATGAAGAACAATGTATATTTCAAAACTTTGACGATTTGAGCGGGGCGTAAGGAAATGGGTGAGTCACAAAGTTTCACAAAAAAGCGAAACTTTCGCGAAATAAACAATCAGATCGAAAAACTGAAAAATACGTATTTAGGAGGTGGGGTGGAGGGTTACATTAAAATCTTAAATAGGAACTCCCATTTTTTTTATTGCAGATTTGGATTCATTGCGTAAAAATAAATAACTTTTATTCCAGATTTTTTTCGAATTATGGATAAAGGGCGCTATAATTGGAAAAAACTATTTTTGAAAATCTGTAACCGCTCACATCCCCACTAAAATGGAAAACTTAACTTTTTTCAGACCTAATCATCACAACCGAATAGTTCCCCATGACGCTTTAGTAACTGCAAATTTAGCATCCAAGGTTCCTCTGCTATTATAATGCTGACTGTAATAATTACGAATGGACTTCAAATGTAGGACTTAAAATAAACCCCTATGAATGGGAAATTTAAAATAATTAGGTCCCCTAAACCAGAATGGTACAAAGTCAGGTAAGTGAGGGAAAGCATCTTGGTGTAAAATTAGACTCTGAACTTACATGGAATCACAAGCTTTAACCCCTTAACGTGCACACCCGAGTTAACTCGAGTGCGCTAAACTGGCCAAATTGTGCACACTCGAGATAATTCGAGCGGTGTTATACTTTATTAAATTTTACTATAATGTTTCACACTAGAATACAATCGAGAATTAAAATAATGTGAAAGCAAAAAAACATTCGTTTTATTGATATTTATCATTTACATGGGATGTTTTTAAGCTATAAGACTTAGTTATTCAATAATTATAAAATAATATAATCCTTTTTCTACTTATCATTTACGACTTGTCTCTTCCTTGTGAGCCGCTTTCTGACAAATTTGCATATTCATTTTCTGATTCGCTCATTTTTCAATAATACAGGGTGTCCAGAAACTCTACCGACAAACGAAGACAGGAGATTCTTCAGATAATTTTAAGATAATTTAACCCAACTCACTTAGTCCGAAAATGCTTCCTAAGGGAGCTAGAGCTCTTTGAAGATGACGTCTTGTAATTAGTTTTTCTTAAATACCTCCAGAATGCTTCTATTTAGAAAAACAAAAATTGGTACGCGTATTTATCTTCAAGATATAAATCTAATCCATCTGTTGCAAATTTCTAGTACCGATCATAGGCGTCCGTTTTAGGTAGGGCAACGGTTATTTTATCGCATAACTTTTTTATCTTTAACTTTTATGCATTTCTGACACTGGATTATTAAATTGTCAAGTATTCTAGTACTAAAAGGTACTCTTGTTTTAAATCGGTAGGACACACCGTTTTCTAGAAAAATCGATTTGAAAATTTTTCGCTTTATGAATTAAAAAAAAAATTTCAAAAAAAAACTGTTTAGAAAGACGAAAACTGGTACATTTATTTATATTCCAGAGATAAATCGATTTCATTAATTGCGAATTTCTAGTACCGGTCATAGGCGTCCGTTTTGGGTAGGTCAACTGTTATTTTATAGCATACCTTTCTTGTCTTGAATTTTTGAGCATTTTTGACACTAGATTATTAAATTATGAGGTATTCGAGTACTAAAAGTTACTCTTACTTTATGTTCGCAAAAAACTTCGTTTTTTGTTGAAAAGTTCTTTCAATTTTTTTTCAAATTTCAAAAACAAAAAACTTTCAAATCCATTTTTCTAGAAAACAGTGTGTCCTACCGACTTAAAACAAGAGTACCTTTTAGTACTAGATTACCTCACAATTTAATAATCCAGTGTCAGAAATGCATAAAAGTTAAGGACAAAAAAGTTACGCGATAAAATACCCGTTGCTCTACCCAAAACGGACGCCTATGACCGGTACTAGAAATTTGCAATTGATGGAATCGATTCATCTCTGAAAAGTAAATATGCATACCAATTTTCGTTTTTCTAAATAGAAGAGTTCTAGAGATATTTAAGAAAAACTAATTTCATGACGCCATCTTTAAAGAGCTCTAGCTCCCGTAAGAAGCATTTTCGGACTAGATGAATTGGGCTGAATTATCTTAAAATTATCTAAGGAATCTCCTGTCTTCGTTTGTCGGTAGAGTTTCTGGACACCCTGTATATCACGCTCCTGAGCAGTAAGCCAAATACGTTCAAACAAAAAATTATCGTTCATCGCATCATCCTTCCGATTATTGTAATAAAAATTGTAATCGTCCAGTGACAGTTTCGTGATATTTATTTTAGTAATCGGATAATTGCAAGTACTACTTGGATTGACCTGCGCACTAGGATCGCTTTTTACGTTAAAAATAAATTGATTTTTTTGGCCGGTTTTTTTTTCAAAAAAATTATGCTTTAAGGGGTTAACGAATAAATCTAATAATCAAAATAGTAATGGTTCATCAATCGTCAATGGTTCGTCAATGGTTCGTCAATCAACGATAAATAACAAATAACAAAATATTAAGGTACCATACAATATCCATATATGTTGAAGGTCCAACAACGACTGCAGACGGAAGTTCCTGTTGTCACCATGAAAGACGTCATCACTTTGCACCATTAATTTGTATAATTATTAGCAATGACGTTGACGTTCTGCCGGACAGCAGTTGCAGTCAGATGTCGGAATCAGTCTCAAGCAGGAAACCCATTATGGACTCCCGGCTCGGCACAGCCCGGCATGGCACAGGACAGGCCGGTACGTCCAAAAACCCATTTGTAACGGCCGGCACGGCACGGCATAGGAAAAATGATCATTTGCCATGGAGACCTCGTCGGAAGAAGAGGTTATAATAGTAAGTGAAATTTGTGCTGAGATTGAAACAAACGAAAATGCAAAATTACGACGGAAACATCGGTTTTGGGTTCACGAAGTATTAAAAAAAGAAGAGAATATGGCGATTTTCATAATCTTTTCCCGCATAAAGATATGGAACTATTGCAACTAATATCTACACTAACACTACCTGTTATATTCGTATACATATTTTTAAGAGTTTGATTACTTACACAATTTTCCTTCATTGCAAGCCTTACCAAGGGCTATGCTACCATAGGCTTTCTTTAGATCTTTGAATAGCATGTGTTTCTAACTGTTCTTTTTCAAAAAGCTGTTTTGGGCACACAGATTGACAGTACAAGACCTTCCTGCAAGAGACTTTGACTTTCTCCTCATCCAAAAGTTGGTTCTCTCTGTCTTAGAATTTTGCCGTAAAGTCCAGAAACAGTTTGTTACATTTAAACCTCGATTTCTGCAGCGCATAATTCTATTATCTTTATTATAGAGGTCTGAAAAGCACGAAGGCTGTTCTCCAACCTTCGAAGGCTGTTAAAAAATTATTTTTCTCATTTTCTAACATTCATAAAATGAAAGGTTATGTTGTTTATTTTGAAAAGAATCTCACTAAAATAGTAATGAATATCAGGCCAATTTGGCATATCGTTAGGTGCGTATGTTGAGAAAGCAGGGGAGAAAATTTATGTGAAGAGAAAATTATTTGAGTAGAAAATTTTCTATCGGAAACGCTTCTACTTTACAGATATTGAACTTGATGGTCATCATTCTGAACATACCAACAATTTCGAGCTTTTTATACCCGCATGATTTCTAAAGCCCATATGGACGGGGAATTTCTTTTAAAAATACACACCGATGACAGATTACTTACATTGTATAGAAAATATTAATTCCATGCCTATTATCGAAACAAACTTTTATTGATAGATTTGATATTGAATAAAAATATTTCATTCTGTTATGACAAGTATATAAAATAAACAATAAATCAAAAAATGCCTCAAACGAAATTTCTAAATGATAAATGATCGCTCTCAATAATATACACTATTTAGTTAAAAATAATGTAAAATAATTTAATTTAATTTCAGCAAAATAAATTTGTAGTTAATATAAACAATCGTTCCAAATAGTTTCCAATTAGACAAATTCGTATCGACAATGAACGGTTGATTAATGTTACTCAAATTTACCAAATTACTACTGCAAAGGGGACCGGTATTGTTGCCAAAAATAATGAAGAAAAACTAAGGTGTGATTCAAAATATACATACTGATTCACGACGACACTATATTTTATTGAGTGGGCCTGGCAAGTTTAGTACATTCCAATGAATAAGCCAATTTATTCATTATACAATGTATTTAGCATGATCTGTAAAAGTGACTTACTGCCATGACCATACCGTAACAATATCTAAAAATGAGAAAAATTTGCAAAGATTATTATATCAAAGCTCTTTGGTACAATATGGTTATTAAATATGTTGGAAACGTGTTGAATTCGGATGTGTTCGATTTCCACTCATTACGCATGCCATAAAAACGCTAAAAAACGATAACTCCCCTGGTCTAGACAATATTGATGCCGAGCTAATTAAAACAGGCGGTCATGAACTCATAAGTAGAATCCATCAATTAATAGAAAATGCCAGGCAACAAGAAATAATGCCGAAAGAATGGTGTGGTAGTATTATTGTACCAATACACAAGAAAGGAAAAAAGGAATCATGCATGAATTACAGAGGAATCTCACTAATCAACACCACGTATAAAATATATTGGCTTCGATATTATTAAAAAGATTAGTATCATAAGCCGAAGATATAGTTGGTGACTACCAGTGTGGTTTCAGACCTGGCAGATCGACTATTGATCAAATATTTACAATAATAGTCCAGGGCGGATCTGTTTTGAGATGGACGTTGAGAGGTGACTCAATTTTTTTTGCAGAAATTGCTTGAAAATAAATCAAATAATAATATTTGAGTTATCCTCCCTCTCCAAAAGGTCCGGAAAATTGTTTAAATAATCAAAATGGCAAAAAATGAAGGAAAAATTCGATTTTATTCTTCGTTTTCTGATTATAACTTTAAAATTATTCATTTCGGAGAAAAGTTGTACTAACATAAAAGTTGCATAATTAAATTTCCTACAATATAGAATTGGTTAAAAATTTAAAACATAGTCACCCTAGTTGCAAAATAGCAATAATTGCGAAAAAAACATACAAAATCAAGTATTGGCATTTTACGTTTTTCAACCATTTATGCTACACTTAGGACCTTCATATTTCACCCAGAAAAACTTTATGATACAGTAAAACAATACTGTAAATTTCATTAAGATCGGTTCAATAGATTTTGCAAAATAAATTTCGCAATCCAGCTTTCGCAAAAAAAATTCATTTTTTCAAAATGTTACAGGACCGACAATAAAGCAGATAGCAAGTTGAAATTTTTTTTGCTTATAAAAGTGTACTGTACCTTTCATTTGCAATTTACAAAATTAAAATCGATTAATTACCACGGCGTCAGGAAATTTTTTAAATAAACATTAATTTTTGGTGCTACGCGCAGGACAGCGTTGTTCGATTCACACAAGTTGATGTCCACCAAAATTTCTTCCAATCTTTATCTAATATATTATTTTCTTACTCTATATTTTGTTGTATTTTAATATTTTAATTCCACAAAAATCAAACTTACTTTATTATTGTTTGTGAAATATTGTTTAAACAATTGCATATATTTAAAAATAATAAACTTTTATTCTCTAAGTTAAAATATATGAACAAAGAAAGTTTTTGCTAATAAAAGTGTTATTTCAAAGGATAAAGTATGTGTTTTTATTTTGCAATAAACAAATTTATTTATTTACATTGAAATGTAATAAAAATTAAAATGTATCAATCATTATCAAAGGTCATTGGAATGACCAATCAGAGCAAACTATCCGCTGTCCTGCGCGTAGCACCAATAATTAATGTTTATTTAAAAAAATTCCTGACGCCGTGGTGTTAATCGATTTTAATTCTGCAAAATTGCAAATGAAAGGTACAGTACATTTCTATAAGCAAAAAAAAATTCAACTTGCTATCTGCTTTATTTTCAGTCCTCTAACATTTTGAAAAAATGAATTTTTTTGCGAAAGCTAGATTGCGAAATTTATTTTGCAAAATCTATCGAACCGATCTTAATGAAATTTACCGTATTATTTTACTATATCATAAAGTTTTTCTGAGTGAAATATGAAGGTCCTAAGTGTAGCATAAATGGTTTAAAAACGTAAAATGCGAATACTTGTTTTTGTATGTTTTTTTCGCAATCATTGCTATTTTGTAACAAGGGTGACTATTTTTTAAATTTTTAACCAATTCTATATTGTAGGAAATTTATATAGGCAACTTTTATGTCAGTAGAACTTTTCTCGGAAATGAATATTTTTAAAGTTATAATAAAAAAACGAAGAAAAAAATCGAATTTTTCCTTAATTTTTTGATATTTTGATTATTTAAACAATGTTCCGGACCTTTTTGAGAGGGAGGATAACTCAAATATTATTATTTGATTTATTTTCAAGCAATTTCTGCAAAAAAATATGAGTCACCTCTCAACGTCCAAATGTACTAATATTTTTACAGATGCGCCCTGGTCTATAAGACAAATGCTTGAAAAGTATTGGGAATATAATCAAGACGTTCATCAGATCTCTATAGACTTCAAACAGGCTTATGATTCAATTAATCGTGCAACATTATGGAAGGCAATGATCGAGCTCGGCGTACCCAAAAAACTAGCTGCGGTAACACAAATGTGTGTAAGTAACTCCTTTGCACAAGTTAGAATAGGGGAAAAAATATCAAATACTTTCTGCGTAAATTCTGGACTGAGACAGGGAGATCCGTTTTCCCCATTGTTGTTTAACCTGGCTTTAGAATATGTCATTCGAAAAATTTATCCAAAAATCAAACCAGACATAACTGCTCGGGGAGCAAAAATCATACTCACCTTTGCCGATGACGTAGACGCAGTAGCACAATCAACATTAGAAATTAAGGATATTATTTTCTCGAGCTTTGAAGAAGCTGCATTAGACATCGGTCTAAAAATAAATGACAAAACAAAAACATGGTCGTCTTAAAACAAGAACGACGGCGAATAAGGCAAAATATTACTATAAACGATCATAACTTCGAAGTGGTTAAAGAATTTAAATATCTAGGAGCAACAATCACAAATGACAACAAATTAAAGCGAGAAGTTGAAACGCGAATAATGGCAGGGAACAGATCTTTCTTTGCAATGAAACATCTAATGAAGTCAAAACTTAATGTTGTTCTGAAGCTATTTTCTTGTGGCATTTTTACAATTTTAACTATTTAGAATGGGAAATAAGCCACAATATTATTAAAAAATGATTTTTATTAACGTTTCGACGCCCAAATCGGGTGCCGTTGTCAAAATACAAAATACTATTAATATAAACAAAAATGTTGTTGCTTAGTAAAAAAAATTCTTCTAATAATTTATTTAATTTGACTCATTTATATCGGCAATTCAGATACATATGATACATTTTAAAGTAGAAGACTTTAAAATGATATTGCCAATATTTATGAGTTGCGTTCCTGGGACGACTTTACTGAAAGATAGTTCATTCGATTACATGAAATCAACCCCAACTCAAGAATATCCGTCACAAAAAAAAAATCATAGCATGTGATCTGTCTTTAAAAAGACAACCACATGCAACGGTGACATTAAAATTCTCGCGTTAGAGATCTCATAGTAAATCACGAGGGAAAACCAGGAAAAACCTCGTGATACTATCCCGACATCGTAAGTATTTGGTCTTACATTTAATTTACTCTCAAAATTAATACCAAATTCTGACTTTACTATAATTTTGTTTAAATTATAAATAATATCAATAATTAGAGCCAAAATTACTTGTTCTAACGAAAATTCCTTTTTAGAAGAAAAACAATTCTTAACATCTGTTTTATTAAAAAATGATTATCCTTTATCGTTTATAAATAAGGAATTGTCAAGATTGGATCGAATGGAACAGAACAACATAGAACGGGATCCTACAACATTCACAAGAAATAATACGAGGAAAATATCAATACCATACATAAAAGGACTATCCGAGAAACTTAAAACAATAGGAAATCAATTCAACATTTCAACAACATTCAAAACAACCAACACATTGAGATCTATTCTATCTAAAACTAAACCTAACAATGAACAAGAAAGGACAAAGAATTGTATTTATAAAATACCTTGTGAATGCGAACAGTTTTATATAGGTGAAACATCAAGACCATTAAACGTTAGAATAAGTGAACATCAATCTTATATTAAAAATAGAGAATTTGATAGATCTCAAATATGTCAACACGCATGGGATAATGAACATAGAGTTCAGTGGAGAGATTCAAGTATAGTCCTGAAAGAAACAGATAGTAAAAAGAGAAAAATCAAAGAAGCGGCTCTAATTATGCTAAACGAAACCAATTGTGTCGCAAATTCCTCGGTGGAATGCAGTAGGATGTGGATACCCATACTGAAAGAGGAAGTCAATAGAAAGAAAATACCACAATTAGTAAGTCAATAGTCGAGTTAGTACATATTTTATATTTTAGTATTACTTATATACCCATGTATTATTGATATTATTTATAATTTAAACAAAATTATAGTAAAGTCAGAATTTGGTATTAATTTTGAGAGTAAATTAAATGTAAGACCAAATACTTACGATGTCGGGATAGTATCACGAGGTTTTTCCTGGTTTTCCCTCGTGATTTACTATGAGATCTCTAACGCGAGAATTTTAATGTCACCGTTGCATGTGGTTGTCTTTTTAAAAACAGATCACATGCTATGATTTTTTTTGTGACGGATATTCTTGAGTTGGGGTTGATTTCATGTAATCGAATGAACTATCTTTCAGTAAAGTCGTCCCAGGAACGCAACTCATAAATATTGGCAATATCATTTTAAAGTCTTCTACTTTAAAATGTATCATATGTATCTGAATTGCCGATATAAATGAGTCAAATTAAATAAATTATTAGAAGAATTTTTTTACTAAGCAACAACATTTTTGTTTATATTAATAGTATTTTGTATTTTGACAACGGCACCCGATTTGGGCGTCGAAACGTTAATAAAAATCATTTTTTAATAATATTGTGGCTTATTTCCCATTCTAAATAGTTAAAAAAAGTCAAAACTTCTTTCACGAGGTGCAAAAATCCAGATATAGAAGACCATAATACGACCAGCAGTCGCGTATGGAAGCGAAACATGGACGCTAACAAAAGGAGAAGTAAATAAATTGCTGGTGTGGGAACGTAAAATCCTTCGAATGATATATGGCCCTTGCAGAGACAGCGTGACAAACGAATGGAGGCGCAGATACAATAACGAGCTAGAGTCTCTATTCGGAAAAGACTATCTAGTCAGATATATAAAGGCTAATAGACTCAGATGGGCAGGGCATGTGATACGCAGTAACGACAATCGCCTTATAAACAATGTGTTCTGGGAAAGGCCAGATGGAAGAAGGTCTGTAGTGCGGCCTAGAAAAAGGTGGAAAGATGCAGTCAAAGAAGATCTAGAAAAAATTTGAGTGCGTCAATGGGAATTAGTGTCACAAGACCGATAAACATGGAAGGCAATAGTAAACGCGGCAAAGACTCAAGAAGAGTGGTAGCGCCATTGATGATGATGATTGAAACAGATAGAAATCGCTAGGGGCTAAATCTGGTGAATAAGGTGGTTACCTCAACCATTAGAACCTTAATTCGTGGATTTTAACCATTATCAAAATGACAAGGTGCATTGTCCTGATGAAAAAGGATTATTTTCTTCTGCAAACAGGGTCTTTTTTATAGATGTTTTCCTTCAACTGGTCTAAAAGTTTACAATACTATTCAGAATTTGTCGTTTTGTCAGTTTACAAGTAATCTACACACAATTCCTTTCGCATCTCATACTAACACCTTCTTGGTCGACTTATGGACACAAACTCGTTTCGGAGCTGAAGAACCAGTTTCACACCATTTTTTGGCCTCTTGTATTGATTCAGGATTATGGTAATAGACTCATCCATAGTGACGAATCGACGCACAAGATCCACTTTATCCTTTTTGAAAACGCTATAGTAGGGGAGGAAAGTATGCTAAATTTGCAGTTACTCGAGCGTTATGGGAACCTATTGGGTTGTGAAGAGTAGGTACTAAAACCAAAAAAAAGTTAAGTTTTCCATAAAGTGGGAGAATTTCCTTTTTTTAATTGAATTTTCCATTTCCAATAACCGTTTTTTCCGATTATAGTGCCATCTATCCATGATTCGAAAAATGTCTCCAATAAAAGTTGCTTATTTTTACGTAAAGAATCCAAATCTGCAATAAAAATTGGGGTCTCCTATTTAAGATTTTAAAGTAACCCCCACCCCACCTCCATGTAGGGTTGTGTTTGGTGCCATTCGACAGATTTTTCAAAAATACTGAATACGTGTATTTTGCAGTTTTTCTATCTGATGTTCATTTCGCGAAACATCACGGGGTTCGTATTCAAAAATTTTTAATTTACCCCCCCCCCCTCACCGTGGGTGGGGTCGTTATTGGTAATATTGAACACGTATTTTTTAGTTTTTCGATCTAACGTTCATTTCGCGAAATATTCGCTCTTTTTTGTGAAACTTTGTGACTCGCTCATTTCCTTACGCCTCCCTCAAATCGTCAGATTTTTGAAGTAAGTATAAACTCTTTTGCATGTACTTAACTTACCTGATCTTAATCTGACGATTTCGAGTTTTTCTAAGGATAGATTTTTTTCAGACCCACCTTAACGAACTCCTCTGTATTAAGAGCCAATATATGGGAGAGGTACATTTACAGGGTACAAGGTTTCTCCCCATGTGATAATCTGACGCGCTCTAGTAACTGCAAATATCCCCGCTTTGGCTCCCCTACCAGTATAAATGTGGCTGAGATCAGTAGCATTCGAATGTGTTTTTGTTCCGTTGTTAACGAATATGGCATCCGTTGTGAAGAGAGATTTCTGATACCCAATACTTCAAATAAAATATTGCTGAAATAGTGTAGGAAACAGAGGTTGAACCTTGCAAAATGGGCACAGTCCGGTTTCATTTGTTTCTGGTATATCAAGGGGTGCTTATTATGAGACTAACTTTTTCTTAAAAAATTTCGCCCCGGAACCCCCCTTTTCGCCCCTTTAAAGGGGGTAATTTGTGGTTTTTGCGGAACGTAGCCCTTCCTATACCTTTTGCAAAAAATTTCTTTTATAGAAATATGAAGAGGACGATATTTTCTACGATTTATTTTCCAACAGCATATGTCTATCACCCACCGTTTAGTGGGGGTGGGGCCCCAAAGTTGACAAGTTTTTAAAAAAGATGTTTTTTAAAAAAATTATTTTTCCCTAACTGTAACGGAAATTAAGAAGAAATCCTGCGGCAATTATTCACAAATAAGTGACTGATTTTTTGGTATAGGTTTCACTAAGGGTAATTGCCTTTTTCTTAATTACAGGGTGTCACATTTTTAAAAAACCCCTTTTTATCATCTGAACCGTTTATGATAGAGTAAAAAGACTTTCAGCGATTACCCATGTACTGGTGCTATTTACAAATTTGTATAATGCAGCCCCATTTGTTCCCCGGAACCACCGCAAAAAAAAAAAGAAGAATTAATAAAGAAAGTGATTTTCTTGGAATCCTTCACACACAATGTCCTTTATTAATATACTTCATATTATATCATTTTGTGCACGTTGTTATTACCCGTGCATGGACACCAAAAGCGATTTCCTAGTGCAACCCCTGTAGCCAAAAAAAATAAAATGGGGGGTTGAAAAAAAAATGTTTGTTTGCTTTTTGATCCATATGGGCATATCCTTCATCAATAGTGTTTTGGAAAAATATATATGGTTATTGCAACATCCCTGCGGAAACCACCCCTATCCTTGAAAATATACTGCAGAAACTACCCCTATCTCTTGCCGAGCATGTTTTTACGATTTTCTCATTACCTATGCATTATTTTTAAACAAAACTTATTCTTACCAAAACATTTTTATTAAAAGTATTTCAAGTTGATTTGATATTTTGCTGCTGGCATTACGTTTCGCTCGTGAAAATTCTTTATATAATTACATTAGATTTGTATTGTGAAGTGGTGTAATATAGCTAAGTATTATTAGTAGTTCAAATAGATTATTTTGACAGATTGAAAAATAAAATAATATTTATTATTTTTCAGGAAATATGTCACAATTTTACTTTAAAAAAGTTTATTTTTATGTTTTGATTTCCACTTCGGCAATCGTTCTCAAAATACAAAACATTAATAAATTAAACAAATTTTGTTTTTGTTACTTGGTAACAAGATTCTTCTAATAATATAATTTTTGTCCGATTCATTCATATTGAAAATTAAGATATCTATTATACATTTTAAAGTACATAGATAAATGATTGTCAAAATTTTTAAAAATGCACCTTAGCTGATAAAAAATATAATAAAGTTAGCGTACCTACTGTTATACGTACTTAAGGCCACCCACTCAATCATTAATTTTTTTCCTTATTAGTTAGTGGGAATCTACCACAAATCTTATCGGCCTAAGACTAAACATTGTTTTTGCTGAGTGTGCGATGAGATCATTCGGATTGAAATCGAAATTCAAACAAAATTGGCTGAAAGAGCGCAGCTAATTTTCAAAAGTAACGAGACAAATTATAATTAATAACAGATAATGCCGGCTACCGTGTAAACAAAATACTGAAATATTTAAAGTAAAGATATTATAATTCTCGTTTGGCATTCGGTATTGGGACCGTGCAAGTTCGGAAAAGCGACACCTGGTTTCATAGCTCGGCAACATTTTTCGCACTTTTAATTATATTGGCCAATCATATTGGTCCTGGTTACTGGACAATTGTCAAAGCCATAGCCCAAAAAAATTATAAGAAGAAAAAGTAATATTAAGGTTTTGTTATTAAAAGGTAAACAATTGTATGTAGTAAATAAAATTAATTATTGAAATGCACTACTACAAGCAAAATACAATTAATTAAATTTACTTTTATATAATAATTGCATATCATATCAATATTGTGGAGCAACATATAATTTTTCTTCTTCATTGACAGTAGATATGAAATATTACGTTAATTTGACAACTTCAATTGAAAATGAATTATTTAAGAAACTTTCAAGATTTTTCCGCTATTCGCGCACGATCGTTTCTCGTATCCCCTCCAAGTACTTGCACACGGCGAATACTTAGGGTATTGGATAGTAACGAATATCAAGTAATGAGTAATTATTTTTTCGACATCACTAAACTTCATAACCAATTATTGAGCTTTCCTTCGAGTTTAATGTAATAATTGTTTTTCATCTAATTCTTGTTGTTCTCCGGTATCAGTTGTTTAAGACATTTATTAATTTGGTTGGTCTTTACTATGGCTGTGTTAATTCAAGCTTTAAATGTACCTCTCTGTTACATTGTTCCAAGATCTAAAGTGACGTTTAATAAATAGCAATAAGCTAATGGGTAACTGCGAGACTTGCAAGGCTCTTGCTGCAAGACCAAGACCGTGAGCTCAATGCGAAGACTAGGTGTATTGGAACAAGACCAAGACTGTCTCGTCTTGTTCTTGCATTTGGTAACACTAATGTTAATATTAGAGCTACAGAAAAAAGTAAGAAAAAAATTATTCTGCACAAATACTTCATTAAAAAAAATGTGTTTTATAAAACAAAAACAATAGATAAACAAATTTTAAAATTAAATAATGGATTAATATCAAAATTTGATTTCCTCAAAATTATTGTATAGGTGAAAAATTTAAAATAGTTAAATTACCATCATCTAGTCAACATGTGAACAAGTCAATTTTGGGCTCAAATGGTACCTGGAGCATAATACCTACATGGGATATTTTGCACATCCGTGTTTAAGTTCACATATTTTATCTGTTTCCATGACAGATCAAATTTAAAGGGTTTTTACCCATATATTTTGGTATTTTGGTGGTTAGCATGTTAGAATCACGTAAGCACTGATGATGATCGGTCATCCGATCGAAAACTAGTTCTGTGATGTAGCCCTTTTTAGGGATTTTAACAAATACACCTTTTATAAAGGATTTTAGTCGTTTTTTTTAATTACCCATCTTCAGAACTCAACTCGGTTATTAGTACGTTCTTTAACGGTAAAATATTGCAAAACCTCTAGATTTTAAAGAACCGCTTGGATTGACATGAAATTTGGCATACACATAGCTAACAAGTCAAAGGAAAAAAGTGATATTGTGCCGATGTGTGCTTTTGCCGTGGGGGTGGTTTTCACCCACCGTTGGGGGTGAAAAAATATACGACCAAAGTAAGTCCGGAAATGGATAAACTGACTAATTGTAAGTAACTTTTGTTCTATAGAATTTTTTCATTAAGTCAATATTTTTCGAGTTATTTGCCAGTGAATATGTTCATTTTTTCAACAAAATAACTACGCTTTTAGACAGTTTTTCGCAAATAACTCAAAAAGTAGGTATTTTGTCGAAAAAAACATTCTTAGCAAAAATATAACCTGTAAAAAATTTTAAAAAATGGTGTATATCACGTCTCTATACCTAGTAGAAGCAGAGTTATAGCTAATGAAAAATAGGTCCATATTCGTCAAATTCCAAATGGAATACTTTAACGTGAAATAACCAAAAATGAAGCACATTTCGGGGAAAACTCATTACAACTTATTTAAAGTGTTTAAAAAAAGCTTCATTTTTGTTTTATAAAAAAAAATTTTAGCATCAAACAAGTTACGCTCAAAATAAAGTTAGTCCCTTTTTTTGGTAAAAAAAATCGGCAAAATCACCTAATTAGTAACTCAAATGAAGTTAATCGTTACGACTTCACAAGTTTCTTGATTCGTGTATGTATTATTTATATGATCTGTAAGTTTCATCGGTTCAAAGTCCTTATTCTTGAAAGGGCTGTAGTTAAAAGGGGTTGAACGAGTCACTGATCACGAATGTGTGCAAATTTAGAAACACCAAATCTTAATCAATTTTTGTCAATACAGGATATTCAGAAAAGCAATGCTGACTTTTTTGTTTTTTGAGATTCTTGGTATCTTTAACAATTTTTAAGTTATCTTGAAAAAAAGCATATTTTTCAAAATTAAAATTTTTGAAAATTTTACTTTAAAACCAAATTTTTAAATAAGCACTTTGAATCGATGAAACTTACAGATCATATAAACACAACATGAGTAAAATAATTTGTGGAGCGGTAACGACTAATTTCATTTAAGCTGCTAATTAGGGGGTAGTCTTCCTGATTTTTTTTTGCCAAAACAAAAGGGACCAACTTTATTTTGAGCGTAACTTGCTTAAATTTGATGCTAGAAACTTTTTATAAAAACAGGAATAAAGCTTTTTTTAAACACTTTAAAAAAGTTATAATGGGTTTCCCCAAAAAGTGCTTAATTTTTTGGATATTTCACGTCGAAATATTCTATTTGAAATTTGGCGAATATAAACTTATTTTTCATTGGCTATAACTCTGGTTCTAGAAGGTCCAGAGACCTCACGCGTACACCATTTTTTACTTTTTTACAGGCTATATTTTTGCTAAGAACGTTTTTTTCGGCAAAATACATACTTTTTGAGTTATTTGCGAAAAACCGTCTAAAAATGTGGTTATTTTGTTGAAAAATGAACATATTCACTCTAAAATAACTCGAAAATAACTCAAAAAGTGTTGACTTGGCGAAAAAGCTCTATAGAACAAAAGTTACTTAAAATTAGTCAGTTTATCCATTTCCGGACTTATTTTGGACATATATTTTTTTACCCCCAAAAGGGGGTCAAAGTCTCCCCCATGGCAAAAGCACACATCGGCACAATGTCACTTTTTTTCTTTGGCATGTAAGCTATGCGTATGCCAAATTTCATGTCAATTCAAGCGGTTCTTTAAAATTTAGAGCAAAAATCGTGAAAGAACGTACTATATCATAAAGAATGATTATAAATTATTTGACTTAACTAGATTACTCCGGTATCGAGACATGCATGGATTAATTTCGATATGATAATCAGCACGGTTCTTCACATTATCTCACAGCGCAGCGGCTAAATCCATACGTTTACAAAACAAAATATTCCTCTAAAAACAGTTATTGTTTTGATCTGCTACAATAAAAACATTGACATATCCGTATCATACATAAAAGATGAGGTAGGTTAAAGCTCTACAAAAGAAAGGAAATAGATTTTCAGAATGTCGACCGTTGGTTTGAATTATTTCCAAGTAGCAGATTTAGAATTACGGACCGCATCGTCTTCGGATGGAATCTTGAGGTTAACGTTCCTTTTAAGACTAATTACCGATCTTGTCCGATTACTATGTTAAAGAAGTTTAGATTGTTAACATGTGGCTACTAGCCAGAACCAATTATTATATCATAAAATTCAACATTCATTAACATGCTAAGTACAATTGGTTTATAAAAATTTATTAAACGATTTTTTTATTCTGTACGGTTGTTATGAGCATTGAAAAAAATGAAGTCAGTATAAAACATACGAACTCTGTATTTATACAGGGTTGGGATAAATTATGGAACAAGCCCAATAAGCTCGGCAAGCTTTCGTAAAATTCAGGAAGGTACCGACCTGAGTCGATCTTTAACTGAGACTAAGGTTTACTAAGTGCTACGTATGGTCGGTGCTTCTATATGGCGTAGAGGGCTGGACACTCAAAACGAGGGATATAAACAGATTAGAAGCTTTTGAAATGTGGCTTTATCGCCATATTCAAAGATACCACGGACAGCGAAAGTCACAAATGTAGATGTCCTTAAAAGAATCAACCAAGAACGCCAATTTTTCTAAACCATCAAGATAAGGTAAACTGCGTATCTAATTACGTTACATCATGCGAAATGAAAAATACCAATTCCTCCAACTTATAATCCAGGGTAAAATTGAAGGCAAGAGAGGAATGGAACGCAAGAAAATGTCCTGCTCCGAAACATAAAGCAATGGACAGGGATTAATAACATACAACCTCTGATACATATTGCACGAAACAGAGAGTTAATGGAAAACGTAATCGCTAACATCCATTAGTGAATTTGCATCTGAAGAAGATTTATTTCCCACTGATGTAGAGTCCATGTTTTACGTCCATGTGACAATTGGGCGAATAATTGGCTTTACAGTCATAATTTAGATTTATTTTTAGCAGCTTAGATCTTAATCTTTAATGATGATAGGGAGTATAAATAATGCTTTATTCCACGCAGCTATCCTTGCTGAGAACTCTTTTATATGTGGTTGTCATCTGTGATTACCGCCTTTAGATATTTAAACTCTTTTACTTCTTCGAAGTTGTGGTCATTAATAGTTATGTTCTGCCTAACTCATGGCCGGTTTCACCAACGACAAATAGTAGTTTATTCTATGAATAAAGTTATTCGACCAATAAACTGACATTTCTCCATTTTACTAACGTCAAATAAGACTTATAGTTAATCTTCGAACAAATTGGCAAGTTAATCTCACTGTAAATATTTATAAGAAAGTAAATTCGTCAATTGAACTTTAAATAAATTGAAACAAAATAAAAGTATAAGACCTTAGTTTTGGATTTTTGGTTACTAGCATGTATTTCGACTTCTCTTCATTTATTCGAAGGACCAGACTACCTGTTTCTTCCTCGAGTTGTGAAAAGACCTCTCTCACGTCTCTTGTAGAACGAGCAACTGCACCTATATCATCAGCAAAGGCCACAATAGTTTTGATCCTCGATTCACAAATCGTTCTATCAGCTCAGATGATATTTTACTTATTACATATATTCTAAGACCAAATTGAATAGCAACAGTGATAAGGGGTCTCCTTGTCCAAGTCCTGATGTCACATTGTCTTTTATATTTGTTGTCAGTAATTTAAGATATTTTGGAGGGAGACATTTAACACAAAAATTAAAAGAAATTCAGTAACATTTATTAGAGCCACAAATAATCCTTCAAAGAGCCCCATGTGGCTTGCGAGCCACAGTTTTGCCACCTCTGTATACTGTTGTTACGCCTTCTAGCGGCTGCTAAAGGTATACTCTAACTTTTGGCAACAGTATACACTTATCCTTCGTTAAAGAACTTCTACTCAAAGAAACTTCTGGTAATGTCTGACCTCAATAATAAATTGTACCCCCATTTTCCATTTTCATATTCTTAATCACCACCTTAAGGCCGATGCCGCACTGCAGGAAGTTTGGTAGGATGGTGGATGGTAGATACCTGCCTGGCGACCATCTAGCTACTTATACCACGAATAACAAAACGACGGTAGCCGCAGTGGCTTCCCACTACAATCTAACCATTCGGTGGTTCGTCAGGCGTCTATCCACCCATATCAGTCGTGTTTGATATTCCATCCGTAGCCCAGAACGGGAAATTCGGCCATACCGTGTAATTTTCAGGACAACTCCGAATTGCATGAAAATTTGGATTTAGGTTCTACTTATCCTCCACTTCAAAGTTGAAATTGTGCCGTTGGTTGCTTTTACTTGGGGGGTGACAGTCACCCCTTCTCGGGGGTAAAAAAACATACGTTCAAGATAAGACAGGAAATGGATAAATTGACTGATTTTAAGCAACTTTTGTTCTATAGAGTTTTTTACTTAAGTCAATACTTTTCGAGTTATTTGCCATTGAAAATGTTGATTTTTCGACAAAAAAACTACGTTTTCAGACGGTTTTTCGCAAATAACTCAAAAAGTAAATATTTTATCGAAAAAAATATCCTTAGCAAAAGTGTAGCTTATAAAAAAAACAAAAAAATGGTGTATCAGTAAAGTCTATCAATCAAATAAAAACAAAGCCGTAGCTCATGAAAAATATGTTCTTATTCATCCAATTCCAAATCGAATATTTCAAGGTGAAATCACCGAAAAATTAAGCACTTTTGAGGAAAACCCCATTTAAACTTTTTTAAAGTGTTTATAAAAAGCTTTGTTTTAATTGTTAACAAAAGTTTTAGCATTAAAAATAAGCGAGTTACGCTCAAAATAAAGATGGCCCTCTTTTCTTTGTAAAAAATCATGAAAATCTCGCCGTGGTTAGCTCCCCGAATGAAATTAATCGCTACCGCTTTACAAACAATTTACTTACCTATCTATTTTTTATATGATCTGTCAGTCTCACCGGTTTAAAGTGTTTATAATTGAGAAAGCTTGAATGGGTCACTAATCACGAGTGTATGCAAATTTTGAACAGCCATATCTTAACCAATTTTTGTCTTACGGAGAAACAAAATGAAACTAGCATATTTATAATAGCAAAACCTACATTTTTTTACTCTTTAAGATTTTTCTTATCACTAATACTTTTTAAGTTATTTTGAAAAAAAATGAAATTTTTCAAAAATTTTTAGAAAAATTTTGTTTTACTATAAAACCAAATGTTTTCAAAAATAAGCACTTCAACCAATCAAACTTACAGATCATATAAACAATACACATACAGTTAAAATAGATGGTAAAGCCAAAGGATTAATTTCATTTAGGGTGTTAAATAGAGGGAGGTTTTCACGATTTTTTTTACCAAAAAAAAAGGGGCCAACTTTTTTTTCAGTGTAACTCATTTATTTTTGATGCTGTAAACTTTTGTAAAAAACAAATAATAAGATTTTTTCCATACTTTAAAAATGTTAATAAGGTTTTCCCGAAAAACGCTTCTTTCTTCGGTGATTTCGCGTTGAATTATTCGATTTGGAATTAGACGAATAAGAACGTATTTTTCATGAGCTACAACTTTGCTTCTACCCAATTTGTAGATTTTACTGGTACACCATTTTTTTTTCGTTTTTTTATAGGCTACACTTTTACTAAATATATTTTTTTCGATAAAATATTTACTTCTTAAGTTATTTGGGAAAAACGGTCTGAAAACGTAGTTTTTTTTTGTCGAAAAATCAACATTTTAAATCGCGAATAACTCGAAAAGTATTGACTTACGTAAAAAACTTTATAGAACAGAAGGTGCTTAAAATAAGTCAATTTATCCATTTCCGGCCTTGTTTTAAACACGCGTTTTCACCCCCCGAGAAGGGGTAAATGTCACCCCCCAAGTAAAAGCAACCAACGGCACAAATTCAACTTTGAAGTGGAGGGTAAGTAGAACCTAAATCCAAATTTTCATGCAATTCGGAGTTGCCCCTGGCAATTACACTCCAAAACGGTCATTTATTGGGCTACCGGGTAGCCTGGCTATGGAGGAAAGCGTAATAAGTGCTGTGTATAAAAGAAGGGCAATTTGGGACCCAGCAGACCCACTATGTGACGAACCATGGCTTAAAATATCTGTTTTATTTATTCTTTGCAGTTGCATTAAAAAAATTCAATATTCAAGTCAGATGAATTTAAAAAACAATTTGTAACTTTACGTAGACTTTTCTCCACTTTCTGAAAAGTGTAGTTAGTGAGTTTTACCTCTAATAGGACGATATGCTAAAAAAACAAACCAAACGTAACGTAACAAATGAAACAAACGATTCCTCAGCAGTCAGTTGGATACTGACTTTTGACTTTATTTCACTCTTTCACTGCGTCCAGGATGCAGCGCCCCTCCACCATCAACCTTTAAAATCCACCCTCCTAGCGACCATCTAGCATCCTGCAGTGCGGCATCGGCTTAAAGGTTTGCAATACATACTATATTACGAATAAACACACCAAACTGGCAATTTCATTTTCACTTTTCAGCAGTAACGCTTGGCTTACCACCAAATCTAACATAATTCTCCTATTAAGTTTTAATCTGCATATCAACAAAATGCGTGGAAAAGCTTAGAATACAACGGATTTTTTTCGGAATGACTCAATAAGAAAAGGTACACGCCAGAAGTTTGGCTACGTGAGTATTAGCACATAATAGATAACATGTGTTGAAAATTTTTATGTCAAGGCTTAAAAATATTTATCACTAAAATCAAAACCGAGCAGCATCACGGCCAGCAACAAAGAAAACCACGTTAAAAATCAAAATACGAACCCAAAAACTACCGTTGCAAAACCGTTGAAAATCCAAAAGGGAGCAGACTAAAGTCTAATGGATATAATGGATAAAGCATTTTAGTTAAATCTGCAAACAATGTGCCTTATCTATTAATGAAAAATAATTGTCCTTAAAGTATATTATGTTACCGGCCAAACACGATTTCAGGACAAACTAGTTTGGACTAGGCCAAACTAGTTTGTCCTAAACGCGATAGGATAAACCAGTTTAGCCTAGGCCAAACAAGTGTATCCTGATATTAATACGGACACTGCAGGATAAACTAGTACGGCCTAGTATAAACATTATATTATACCTACAAAGCCAAAATAAACAGATAAACTGAATAAAATACGTACTCAGTAATTGGATGTAAGATAATTATTTTTATTAAAACGATAATGATTCGACGGTAAAACTAATGGACAATTGGTAATACAATCAATCATATTATAAAAAGTCTAAGGCCATCCCTTTCCTCTACACACATATTATAAAAAACTTCAATTATAGAAATTATTATTAATTTTTTTATCGAGTGTTTTGGTGACACTTATAATTTCATAGTATCATTGTCTTCTTGCACTTGCATCTGTTTGTGGCGCTTTTGTTGCAGTTGCAATTGACAAGACCTTGTCCTAATCCAACTGAATTTCTCGTAGCTTATTAACACATTCGTGGACACGACTGAATATGCAGACACTTATAAACGGACATGACTGTTAACTTAGAATGTGTTAACTGAGAAAAAATAAAACCTAGAATATAGTTTCTGAAGAACACCAAGTTTGTGCCAACATTGTAAAATCCATCGTCATTTGTCTGAAGAATAACTCCAGTGATGTTTTTTTCCCACTTTTGCCTGTTAACATCACTGTCTTCTCTTAATAATTATTGTCTATTATCTTCCTTAGGGGGGGGGGTTAAGTTAAATTCCTTGCATAATTTTAAAACGTTTTCCCTTGAAAGTGGTGGGGTTAAGTTAAATGGGTAAAAGGCTATCTTAGAGAACAACACTTGAAGATTATTCAGTTAAATTTTTATTGAAAAATATTTAAAAATGAAGTGGTTGCGTCACGCAAGTGAAGTGGTAGACGATCCAAAAAAAAGATGATTTGCGGTGTACACTATATCTTCGGACAGAATCATCCGAAACATACAAACCAAAAAGATTATTTTAGTTTAAGAGTTTCTTGAGGTAGTGACGTCGAGTTTTTATGATTATATGTATTGCTTTTAAATTCCTGGTATAACTTTAAAGTGAAAAAATTCAAAAAAAGAAAAAAAAGTGAAGTGTGTTCGGTAAAAAGAAAAATGGTAATATAAAAAAACTTGTTAAAATAAGCAAAAATTCGACGTCACTACCTAGTAAAATATTTTAAAAAGAAGTGTGCAAATTTTCAGAAAGATCGGTGCATTACTTTTTGAGTTACGATGTACATACACCACCTCAAAAATAAAACATGTTTTTCAGAAAACGCGTTTAAAAAAAATGTAGTTTTGTCAATAATACTAAGAAAATTTTTGTATACCATATCTCCGTCAATTTTGCTCGGATTAACTTAAAATTTTAATGTTGTTCTGAAGCTATTTCCTTGTGGCATTTTTATAATTACGTATTTTTTATGGGAAATAAGCCACAATTTTACTAAAAAATGAATTTATTAACGTTTCGAAGCCCAAATCGGGTTTCGTTGTCAAAATACAAAATACTATTAAAATAAAATAAACATGTTGTTGCTAAATAAAAAAATTCTTCTAATAATTTATTTAATCTGACTCATTTATATTGGCAATTCAGACGTATATTATACATTTTTATGGGAAATAGCCACAATATATAAAAAAAAATGTATAATATAAAAAATACGTAATTATAAAATTTTAATGGTATACTCTTGAAAATATTTACAATCGAATAAGCCAATAAAAAATAAAAAAAAATAAAAAAAAATAATCAAAAATACTATACCCCCCCCCTTAAGTTATTTTCATCTTGAATTTAATTTATGATTTATTGATGCAAAAATGACGTCGAAAGTCCTAAACCAAGGCTCTGAAATATCGGTAATGATTGCAGCTACGAGAGATTCAGTTGAATCAAAACAAGGTTTTGTCCAATACAGCTGCAACAAAAACTCTTCCATAAACAGATGAAAATGCAAGAAGATAATGATATTAGCAATGTTCACCAAAGCACTCTATGAAACAAACAAATAATTTTTATAATTGAGGTATAATTATTCTTTTTATAAAAAAAATTGATTATTTTTTATAATGATTGTTTGTACTTCCAATTTTCATTTGTTAATGCCAAATCATTATCGTTTTAATAAAAATGATTGTCTTACATCCAGTTACAGAGTATTTTATTCAGTTTTTCTATGGATTTTGGCTTATATCAGGTATATTATAATGTTTATACTAGGCCGTACTAGTTTATCCTGCAGTGTCCGTATTAAATCAAGATAAACTAGTTTGGCCTAGGCTAAACTAGTTTAGTTATAATGAAAAGAATGTCAGTCCCTATTTTTTTCAGCAAAATAGTGATCGGAAGCAACCTCCTAATCACCACCCTAATTAAAATTAGTCATTGACCTTATTTGGTCTTCTTTATTTATGTATATATTATTAATAGGTTCTAGAAGTTTGACCGGCTTAGAATGATTAGTTTTAAAAAAAATGGAGTTAAAAGCGAATGAGTGTACCTGGTCATAGATCGAGTAAATTTGAAATGTCAGTAAAGTATATGAGCATTAGATTGTTTCAACGTTTTACCAAAAAAAAAAAATATATAGAACAATGAATAAATATTTCTTTAAGAAATCCATTAAAAGCTTATTGCTTACCAAATGTTATTATACTGTGGAAGAGTTTGTTTCGGACAGAAATATTACCTAAAAGTTATTAATTCTATCTACCTTCAAATGTTTATGTTTATAAAATTTATAAATGTATTAATTTTATTGTTTGTTTGTTTGTAAAACTAATGACATGTCCTATACATTGTATGTCTTAAAGGATGAATAAATATTAATATTATTAT
Source organism: Diabrotica virgifera virgifera (assembly GCF_917563875.1). NCBI lineage: Eukaryota > Metazoa > Arthropoda > Insecta > Coleoptera > Chrysomelidae > Diabrotica > Diabrotica virgifera. The sequence continues at coordinate 64,512,673 of NC_065447.1, forward strand.
TATAATAACGAATTTTTGTAGTTTGGAAAAAAATGGCCTATTCTTCAGAATAGAAAGATTAGCATCAAAGATACGAAAAAATGTTTAAATATGAAATTGTAGCTTGTTTAATTCCCAAGAACCTGGATTGCAAATTTTTTCTACGGCGAAAATTGAGTGAGCTATTTGACAATTAAAACTTGTAATAACATGCAAAAACCACCTTTACCAACTCTTTCAAAGTCACCTCTTTTTGTGACTGAGGATTTTAAAAAGATTTATTATTAATAGGATTATAAATAGATCTTGTAAAAACCTACAAAATTCTTTTTTACTAAACTTTCTAAGATAAAAAATAAAAAAATTTTCGGTTAAAAAATCAATATATTTTTTTGAAAAAAAAAAGGAGAAATCCAATTGGAAGCGTAATAATGTAAGTTAGCGGTGTTTTTAGTCATTGGCCTTATTCATTCTTCTTTATTTATGTATTATTATATTAATAGATTCTACAAGTTTGACTGGCTTAGAATGATATTTAAAAAAAACTGGAGTTAAAAGCGAATAATAATTCAAAAAAATTGTGTTTTGACTACGAAAGTTTTGGGGTAGTTCTTATTTCTTCCATTGTATGTATTTTGGGCTGCTGAATCCGAATATGAGGTTTGTGGACAAAACTTCGTGACGGAACATTGAAAAAATAGCGAGAAAAGCGTAAAATTTCTGCTTTTTATCGCTATTTTGCTTAAATCTCGAAAACTATTAACTTTCAGTAAATGGTGTGTTAACAGAAATTAAAGTACATAAAATTCTCTACAAATATCACTATTTACTTTTTTTTCAGACGAACCGTTTGGTCTAAAATGCAAGTTGAAAATTGCCAATTCTCGGCAAAACCCACTTTTTACATTCCAAAACTTTATTTTTTATTAGAATGCTGTCATTTTATAAATTTCTCCTAGTTTTCTGCACGAATAATAAATGTTAGTTCATTTGGTATGTCCCTTGTGACAGCTTCCATGAATCCATTCCATAGAGCCACAAAAGATCAGGCACATATGGAGTCACAGTTTCAGTTGGTGTGAACATTTCCTTCGGATCTGTTATCTTGATTTCTGATAAACCTTGAGGTTTTGTCCCTTTAAAAATGAATTAGTTTAACAGCTCCCTGACTTCCATAAACCTCAGGCGCAGGTTTCGTTTTTAACCGAGGAATGGATTGGTTAGGAGCTACTGCATGTTTTGGTGCAATACAAGAAATGCCACCTATGACGTGAAAAGTGTGGTATAGTCGGTTCGCTAAACTCAGACACAACTGGCTAGTGATTTTAGTAGGTAATTTTTTTGTTTTTGGCCAATTTTGCCCAAAATTTGCAAAATTCCTAACTATTTAGTAATTATTAACTATTTAGTAATTCCTTTTTTTCCAATTTTACTAAATTGGCAAAACTACTTACTAAAATCACTAGCCAGTTGTGTATGAGTTTAGCGAACCGACTATATCCGTCGATTGTATGTACGTTAAAATCAGCGTTATCGTACACCTGCTGTGTAAAGCACGGCAGGTCAATTTTCTGCGGATCGCCTGCGAATGCTGACACTTTCAGGCAAACAGCTTCTGTATAGGATGAAAAAACCCCAAAGACGAAACTACATCAACCTATTTTCTTGAGGCGTACTTTTTGTAGAGAAAACGGCCAACCCTGCAAGGAATGGTGAGACGAATTATCTGGGCCTTACTGTCGCTACAAAACTTTGAGCAAGCGCGTTGCTTGTCTGGAAGTGTCAGCAATCGCAGGCGATCCGCAGAAAATTGACCAACCGTGCTTTAAACAACAGGTGTACGATAACGCTGATTTTAACGTACATACAATCGACGGATACCACACTTTTCACGTCATGGGTGGCATTTCTTGTATTGCACCAAAAAATGCAGTAGCTCCTAACCAGTCCATTCCTCGATTAAAAACTAAACCCGCTCCTGAGGTTTATGGAAGTCAGGGAGCTGTTGAACTAATACATTTTGAAAGAACAAAACCACAAGGTTTATCAGAAATCAAGATAACATATCCGAAGAGAATGTTCACACCAACTGAAACTGTGACTCCATCTGTGCCTGAGCTTCTGTGGCTCTAAGGGAAAAGCAAAGACATTCCCGGCCTCTTAGGATGGAATGGATTCATGGAAGCTGTCACAAGATACATACCATATTCATATTATGAACTAACGTTTAATTATTTGTACAGAAAACTAAGAGAAATTTATCAAATGATAGCATTCTAATAAAAAATAAAGTTTTGGAATGTAAAAAGTGGGTTTTGCCGAGACCGTTAAAAATTGGCAATTTTCAACTTGCACTTTAGACCGAACGGTTCGTCTGAAAAAAAAAGTAAATAGTGATATTTGTAGAGAATTTTAAGTACTTTAATTTATGTTAACAGACCATTTACTAAAAGTTAATAGCTTTTCAGATTTTAGCAAAAAAGCGAAAAAAAAAACAAATATTTCGCTTTTTTGCGATTTTTTCAATGTTCCATCAAGAAATGTTGTCCGCAAACCTCATATTCGGATTCAGCAGCCCAAAATACATATCTATTGAAAGAAATCAGAACTATCCCAAAACTTTCCCACTAGGGAGCTCGTAAAGTACAAATTGACTGAATTATAACGAATTTTTGAGATACGAAAAAATGTTTAAATATGAAATTGTAGGCTATTGAATTCCCAAGAACTTGGTTTGAAAACAAAATTTTTACGGCATAAATTGAGTGAATCGTAAATGAGTATTATCGAAAAACATTGATTTTTTCGATATAAAACTAACACTTTCGATAGCGAATAAAACGAAAACTATTAATTTTATCAAAAAAATGCATAGAACAATTTTTTGCTTAGAATGAATGTTTTTATCAACCTTTGTGGTCAAAATATAATAAAAAATTTCCACCGCCGAGATGGGGTGGCAACCACCCCATGGTAAAAGCGCCTTTCGGCATCATATAGATTTTGATCCCTGGACTATCCACTACTTATTCTCAAATTTTCAAGCAAATCGATCCATTCTGTAAAAATTGCGAGGTGAAAAGCTTCGGTTCTTGGACTATATTATACGATAGAGCCCAAAACACATGTTCCAATGAAAAGGCATTTTAAGAAGAAAAAATCTTGCTAACAAAGGTTTTAATAAAAAATTACTACAAATTGCCCTTTATATACAAGGAATTCCACAAGATAGAAAAAAGAAAACAACAAAACAACATAATTAATCTAGCTACATCAAAAAAGGGACTCAAGGTTGAATGTGGGTGAAACTGCAAAACCACAAAGCGTCGGGATTAACGAGCATGAAACATACATCAAAAACAGGAACCAACGACAAATCACAGATATGCAAATATGCATGGGCCAATGAACACAGACCACAGTGGAAAGATGCATAAATAATCATGAAGAAAACAGGCATGAAAAAATCAAAGAAGCAGTCCTCATCCTACTAAATGAAGAAAAATGTGTAGCAAATACATCAGCAGAATGTAGCAAACTTAACTTCGTTTGCCAATACTTTAAAGATGAAGTGAATAACAAGAACATACCAACAATAGAGTTTTTTCAATTAAATCTCGTTTAATTGTTGTCTAATGTATTTTAATTTGGAAACCCTCAGGATTATTGAACAACTTTCCATGACGTACAAGTTTTATTTGAACCATTTTTCTTTAATACGTTTAAGAAAAGTTTTATAGACAAAAAATATTTTGATTATTTTTTTTTACTTTTTCAAATCGTCTAAAAAATCAACGCAAAATCAGCTGTACTTCATCACGGATTTGTCATCAACTACCCCCCATAGATTATTTCCCAGACAGACTGACGTATTTTGATTATTAAACCGTACCTACTTACAATAGCTTAAGCAAAAACATAGCACATTAATAAATTTAAATAAATGCTAATAATAATTAAGAAACGTCAATTTTAGATTGAGTGACAGATCATAAACAAAAAGCAAATACAAACATTAGCATGGTGACGGTGTTAGGGAATTTGAGTGGAAAACAACAGCACACAACAGTAGCAGTACACACAACAACAGCAGCACACGAGGGGTAGTTTGTAATTTTTTTTACCGTCGCAAAGTTTGCAGCGCTTAGCGCGTGGCTCGCCGAGCGGCCCGGTGCTCACGGGCATGTTCTAGCCGTGAGGATCATACGGCAGCTGTGGCTCCTTTCTTTCGAGCGACTCTGTATAACAGCATCATCCACCAACCACCACCATACCACCACCCCGCACCACCTCCCGAGGGAACGCCCGCGAATGTTTGTTGTGTGTGTGTATGTGTCTTTCAAGATGGCGTTGGCACGGCGGCCCCGAACACTTTCTGGTACTTACTGAGGAGACGCTGTCCAAGTTCAGCGTCGCGGCGACGATGCATGTCGTCGGATATGAACGAGCTGACGGCTCGTTGCGTGTCTTACGAGATGAGCCGAAGACGACGCCGGACGTTAAGGCGTCTTAAGTCAGCGGTGAAGTTTCCGCCGCGATGCCACATCTATTTGCCGCCCTAACATTGCTGATAAAACTTTATTTTTATGTTTTACATTATTAGGAGTAGGCTAATGATGAATCAGCAACGGTGTGCTTATTTTATGCAAAATATTTTCTTTAAACACTATCAATCGTGTTTTTATATCACCGTACGTTCCTTGTTTAAGTCCTTAGTAAAAAATATAAAAACAAATTATTTCGGGATTTTTGTTATTTCAACATTTAGTCCATTTACTAGCGGTTTTTGCTCTAAGTTTTAAAGAACCGCTTCGACTGACATGAAATTTGGCATAGAGATAGCTAACATGTCAAAGAAAATAGAGTGATATTGTGCCGATGTGTGTTTTTGCCTCGGGGGTGAGTTTCACCCCTTCTCGGGGGGGGGTGAAAAAATAAACGTTTAAAGTAAGTCCGGAATTGGATAAACTGACCACTAAGCAACTTTTGTTCTATAGAGTTTTTTTACTAAGTCAATACTTTTTCGAGGTATATGCCAGTGAATTCATTTCATTTACTCATTTTCAACAAAAAAAAAACAGTTTCTTAGACGGTTTTTCGCAAATAACTCAAAAAGTAAGTATTTTATCAAAAAAATATTCACAGCAAAAATATAGCTTATAAAAAAGTAAAAAAATGATGTAGGTACATAAGAAGACTGTAAACCTAGTAAAAGGGAAGTTCTAGCTAATGAAAAGTAGGTTCTTATTCGTCAAATTACAAATCGAATATTTCAACGTTAAATAAGCAAAAAATAAAGCACTTTTTGGGGAAAACTCATCATATTTAAAAAAAAAAGATGTATTTTTGTTTTTTGAAAAAGTTTCTAGCATCAAAAGTAAGTAAGTTAAAAACACTTAAAATAAAGTTGGTCCATTTTTCTTATAAAAAAAAAATCGTAAAAATCACCCTCTAATTAGCATCCGAAATGAAATTAATCGTTACTGCTTCACACGTTACTTTACTTATGCATTGTTTATATGATGTGGAAGTTTCATCGGTTCTAAGTGCTTATTTTGGAAAAAATTAGTTTGAAAGTAATTTTCTTTTAGTTTTGAAAAAAATTCCTTTTTTTTCAAAATAACTTTAAAATTATTAGTAATACCAAAAATCTCAAGAAGTAAAAAAAAAATAAGGTTTTGCTTTTCTGAATATGTTGGATTCTTTGTTTTCCTATAGACAAAAATTAGTTAGGATGTGGCTGTTCAAAATTTGCATACACTCGTGATTAGTGACCCGTTCAATCCCTTTTAACTACAGCCTTTTCAAAAATAAGCACTTTGAGCCGATGAAACTTACAGATCACATACAATCGGAAAAATGAAAGAATACACCAGAACGATCACATCAATCACTTATTTTGTATTTGCTGTCTCTTTCTATAAATAACAAACGTTTGTTATAGAAAAAGATAGCAAATACAAAATAAGTGATTGATGTGATCGTTCATGGGTATTCTTTCATTTTTCCGACTGTAAACAATACATAAGTAAAGTAATTTAGGAAGCGGTAACGATTAATTTAATTTGGGATGTTAATTAGGGGGTGATTTACACGATTTTTTTTGAAGGGACCAATTTTATTTTGAGCGTAACTTACTTAATTATGATGCTAGAAACATTTTAAAAAAATAAAAATAAAGCCTTTTTTAAATACTTTGTTGTGATGAGTTTTCCCCAAAACGTGCTTCATTTTTTGGTTATTTCACGTTGAAATATTCGATTTGAAATTTGACGAATAAGAACCTACTTTTCATTAGCTACAACTCTGCTTCTACTAGGTCTACATACTTCTTACATAGTTTTTTCACTTTTTTATAAGCCATATTTTTGACAGAATATTTTTTTCGATAAAATACTTACTTTTTTTATTTGCGAAATACCGTCTAAGAACGTGTTTTTTGTTGAAAAATGAAGATATTCACTTATTTTGAATGTAAGTATATGTTTTTTCACCCCCCAAGAAGGGGTGAAACTCCCAGAGCCAAAGCACACATAGACACACTATCACTTTTTTCTTTGACATGTTAGCTACGTGAACACCAAATTTCATGTGAATCCAAGCGGTTCTTTAAAATTTATACGTTTTGCAGTATTTTACTGTCAGTGAATGGACTAATAATCTTGCAGAAATATAAGCTTACTATCTTAACATTTCTAAAACTATTTTTTTATGCAAAAAGTAGGAATATGGAAATGGGCAGCTGCTTGAACGATGTCCTCCTCTTTTGAAGTGAATAGCTGTCTACCGAGATTTTTTTTTCAAGTTTCTAAATAATAAAAGAATGGAGGCATGTTGTCGCGTCGACCCACGAAGGGTTGTAACGCCAAGGAGAAGTCAGCTTTTAACAAGCTGAAAATGCGAGCATTATCATAACGAAAACTTTTTATTTACGTATTTTAATTCATAATATGGAAAATTGCTATTATGAAAAGTAGTTTAGAATTAATAATTATGTTTTAATGTGCAATTATATCATTATAATTTAAATGTTATGAACTATAAAGGTAGTTTACTTTTGATCGAAATTCATATTTTTTATATACCTCGTATAAAATTAATAAAATTCTACATATGATGGTTGCATCATAAATCTTAGAACATGAAGAGGTTTTTATGAAGAATAACTTTTCTTCGTCAAATTAAAAATAAAAGAGTTATAAATGAAAATGGTATCCATAATTTGAGAAAAATCTTCAAATATTTTTTTTCCATTAGAAGGATGTAATTGCATATATCAGACCATAATTTTTTATACCAAACAATATTATTTCATATACTGTCTGTTCGCTAAACTCAGACACAACTGGTTAGTGATTTTAGTTAATAATTTTGCCAATTTGGCAAAAAAAATAATTACTAATTAGTTAATAATTACTAAATAATTAGTAATTTTGTCAATTTTGGCAAAATTCGCAAAAACAAAAAAATTACCTACTAAAATTACTAGCCAGTTGTGTCGAGTTTAGCGAACCGACTATATTTTAATTTCATAGCAAATGAAACAGTCCATTTAACATAAAGGGGGGCCGTATACCCGTATAAACCTTTTTAAAGCTGTTAATAAATAATTATTGCTTTTAAAATATACTCAAATTGTATTTTTGAACATCTTATTTATTTTATATAATAATTAAATTCACTATCAAATGTCATTTATGTTTTATTAATACTTAATTTAAAATTTAGTTTGACATTCACGACGTGTCAAACTCAAATGTAAATAACCTATGCTTTGCTTAACAAATTGAGATTAAAAAACTAGCCTACTTAATAGCAACGATTTCAGCTGGACGTGTAGTGTGTCGGAAGAAAATAAAACGATTGTGACGTCACACTTTAGACTTTGAAGTCGATTATCTCAAAGACGGTTAGAAATATCGAAATGCCGTTTTCAGATTTGGATTCAGAAGAAAAAACTACATAAGAATCCATTGATAAATCTGATCTGAGTATTCCAGGAGCGGCAACGCAATAACACACACACTTTTGCGAATTTATAAACGAAATGTTTTCGTTGAAAATGTCTTCTCCATTTACAGACAAAACTTCGGGAAGAAACAATTGCAGATCACTGACTATAAACCCCGAAAACAAAGTACATACCATCACAATTAAATTTATTTTGCTGTTTATGTGATGTTATTCGCATACGAGATTGAAAATGTGTAAACATCGTTATCCACCGGACGGCAAAAGAAAAGAACTTTTCGCGCCAATAAACAGGATGGCACTTAAAAAGAGAAGAAACAGACGATAGGACGAACAGATGATTTTCACCAAGCGATATTTTACGCTGACGTCCACTGTAACGGGGCTATCGAAAATTTTCGAGCATAATAAAACCCAAATAAACTTACGACACAAATGTTTCCACTATTTCATTAAAATGAGTTTTGTGATGAGAAATTTGATGTTATTAATAGAACCAAATATATCACGAAAACTTCTAAATTAACTCGCCGCGGCGCTAGAAAGAGCGAGGGGACCAACATGTGTTACAGAAGTATTGGAGCTTGACATAATTAAGACACTGAGACATTTAGAGAATTCGGAAAATTTAGATTATCCAAATTTCAGTTATCCCCAAATAATGTTTATAGTGTAGGAAACAGAGGTTGAACCTTGCAAAATGGACACAAGTCCGGTTTTATTTTTTTTCTGGCATATCAAGGGGTGCTTATTATAAGACTAACTTTTTCTGAAAAAATTTCGCCCCGGAACCCCCCTTTTCACCCCTTTAAAGGGGGTAATTTATGGTTTTTGCAGAACGTATCCCTTCCTGTACCTTTTACAAAAAATTTCTTTTATAGAAATATGAAGAGGACTATATTTTCTACGATTTATTTCCAACAGCATCTCTCTATCATCCGACGTTTAGCAAGGGTGGCGCCCCAAAGTTGACAAGTTTTTAAAAAAGATGTTTTTAAAAAAAATATATTTTTCCTTAACTGTAACGGAAATTAAAAAGAAATCCTGCGGCAATTATTCACAAATAGATGATTGATTTTTTGGTACAGGTTTCACTTAAGGGTAATTGCCCTTTTTTTAATTACAGGGTGTTACATTTTAAAAAACCCCTTTCTATACCATCTGAACCGTTTATGCTAGAGTAAAAAGACTTTCAGCGATTACCCATGTACTGGTGTTATTTACAAATTTGTATAATGCACCCCCATTTTTCCCCGGAACCACCCAAACAAAAAGAAGAATTAATAAATAAAGTGATTTTCTTGGAATCCTTCACACACAATGCCCTTCATTAATATGCTTCATATAGAGGAAAGGCTGTAAATATGGGCTGGTCTTGTAATATGGGCTAGGTGGGTTTCACAGCTATTCGTTACAGATCTCTACATTTTGACTATTTCAAATGGTATTTGACGAAGTTAAACTATCACCGTAGCGATGGCACCACTGTGGTAGATATTTCCCAGTTTATAATAATTGTTTGTCGGTTGGTGCGAGTGTCAAAACTTTTTCGGGTAAGTTGATAAATTCCAGTATTTAAAAATAAACACGAATTTCAAAAAAAAGTCTGTGTCACGTTGAAGCTCTATTATTAGTCTTTGATATATGCTAATGAGTTTTCTTCAAATTGTCTGCTTTTTGACATAACTTCTTTTGTTGTGCAAAGCAAGCGTGTTTACAATATGGGCTATGCCTCTGTTTTTATTATGGGCTAGTGGCCCATATTTAGAACAATGTAGCAATGTAGGCAAAACGAAGTAGGAAAAGGCAAAGAAAAAAGAAAAGGAAAATAAATAAAAAAAGGAAAACGTAAGCAGCTTACCAAAGTCACAAAGAACCAAAAAAAGAAATCGGTTTCTAGTAGCGAGGATGAGGAGGAATATGTGCCTGCAGATGATGAAAGCGATTACAATGAGTTTCCTTCCACACAGCCTCCATAAGACGCAGCTGACGTAACGTGTATGTTTTGCGAAGTACTTTTTTCAGAGGATAATCTTGGTGAAATATGGGTCAAGTGCTTCTGTTCCATTTGTGGGCACATAACGAGTGCGCTGGGGCCGAAAAAGAAGAATATGTGTGTGACTTTTGCAAATAGTTTTAGCCTATGAGTTATTTAATGTATTTTTTGTATTTTAGATATTAAAATATATTTGTCACGCATTTATCTCATTTCACACAAATTTAAGACACATTTTTCGGGGTAGCCCATATTTAGGATCATTATTCAAACAGCGCAAAAGTACAATTTTTCATTATTTATACATTTAAAACAGTTGTATATTTTTTAATCAATTTGCACTTTGGGCAGGTTATAAGTAACTAAATGTAGGTATTCTTGCATACCTTTGGAAATAAAATAGAATTTTTATTCTTTTTTTACAAAGAAAAATAAAATGGGTAGCCCATATTTGCATCCTTTCCTCTATCATTTTGTGCAAGTTATTATTACCCATGCATGGACACTAAAAGCGATTTCCTAGTGCAACCCCTGTAGCCAAAAACAATAAATAAAATGGGGGGTTGAAAATTTTTTTTTGTTTTTTGCTTTTTGATCCATATGGGCATATGCTTCATCAATAGTGCTTTTCAAAAATATATATGGTTATTGCAACATCCCTGCGCAAACCACCCCTATCCTTGAAAATATACTGCAGAAACTACCCCTATACCTTATCCAGCATATTTTTACGATTTTCTCATTACCTATTCATTTTTTTTAAACAAAACTTATACAAGGTTAAAGACCACTATTTACTCTAAAAATTAGGTCCTATTCATTTTTTTCGTTTAAGCAACCGTTACGGCACAGTGGCGCCGTAAACCTCATATATGCTTTGACGGGCTCCAGTTTTTGTTTATTTTTTCGTCATCTGTTTGTTTTATTGATAAAGTACTTATGTAAAATAAAACAACACAGTGTAACCTACAAATCATGACCTATGCATATTTTACATTCTTTGCTCCCCAAAGCTACAGTGGTGGCCCAAAATAAATTTTTTCATATTTTCGCCACCTACATGCACTTTATTGCGTTAATGCTACCTTAATAGCACAATATTCACCCCTAAGTGGTCGCTAAGCAGTGGCGGATCCAGGGAGGGGTGATGGGGGCGATCACCCCCACCGCTCTCAAACCAAGTGATATTATATTTGAAGATTATAAAAATATTCATTTATTTTTATAGAAATACTTATATTATATTAATATTATTTTTATAAGAATGACTTTTTATGCTTTAGCGACAGTGGCGGATCCAGCATCGTTAAGAGGGGGGTGCCAATTGGTTAAATTTCTATAAAAATAAATGAATATTTTTATATTCTTTGAATATAATATCACTTGGTTTGAAAGGGGGGGAGGTGATCACCCCCATCACCCCTCCCTGGATCCGCCACTGCGTAGAGACCACCTAAGGGTAAATATTGTGCTGTTAAGGTAGCATTAATGCAATAAAATGCATGTAGGTGGCGAAAATATGCCAAAATTTATTTTGGGCCACCACTGTGGCTTTGGGGAGCAAAGAATGTAAAATGTGCATAAGTCATAATTTGTAGGTTACACTGTGTTGTTTTATTTTGCATACGTACTTTATCAATAAAACGAACAGATGACGAAAAAAAAAACAAAAACTGGAGCCCGCCAAAGCATACATGAGGTTTACGGCGCCACTGTGCCGTAACGGTTGCTTATACGAAAAAATGAATACGACATAATTTTTAGAGTAAATAGTGGTCTTTAACCTTGTATAAGTTTTGTTTAAAAATAACACATAGGTAATGAGAAAATCGTAAAAACATGCTCGCCAAGGGATAGGGGTAGTTTCTGCAGTATATTTTCAAGGATAGGGGTGGTTTTCGCAGAGATGTTGCAATAACCATATATATTTTTGAAAAGCACTATTGATGAAGCATGTGCCCATATGGATCAAAAAGCAAAAAACAAAAAAAAAATTTCAACCCCCCATTTTATTTATTTTTTTTTGCTACAGGGGTTGCACTAGGAAATTGCTTTTAGTGTCCATGCATGGGTAATAATAACGTCCACAAAATGATATATGAAGCATATTAATAAAGGGCATTGTGTGTGAAGGATTCCAAGAAAATCAATTTATTTATTAATTCTTCTTTTTTTTGGGGTGGTTCCAGGGAAAAGATGGGGGTGCATTATACAAATTTGTAAATAGCACCAGTACATGGGTAATCGCTGAAAGTCTTTTTACTCTAGCATAAACGGTTCAGATGGTATAAAAAGAGGTTTTTTAAAATGTAACACCCTGTAATTAAAAAAAGGGCAATTACCCTTAAGTAAAACCTATACCAAAAAATCAGTCAATTATTTGTGAATAATCGCCGCAGGATTTCTTCTTAATTTCCGTTACAGTTAGGGAAAAATATATTTTTTTTAAAAACATCTTTTTTAAAAACTTGTCAACTTTAGGGCGCCACCCCTGCTAAACGGTGGATGATAGAGAGATGGTGTTGGAAATAAATCGTAGAAAATATAGTCCTCTTCATATTTCTATAAAAGAAATTTTTTGTAAAAGTTACAGGAAGGGCTACGTTCCGCAAAAACCACAAATTACCCCCTTTAAAGGGGTGAAACGGGAGGTTCCGGGGCGAAATTTTTTCAGAAAAAGTTAGTCTTATAATAAGCACCCCTTGATATACCAGAAAAAAAATAAAACCGGACTTGTGTCCATTTTGCAAGGTTCAACCTTTGTTTCCTACACTATTAGTATTTAAAACCTACCAATTTTTTGCAGTTGGATGGATCTCAATCAAATTTATTGCATTCGATTCGCAATAGTCCAGGTGTAACATTCTTGTTTTCTTTGAGAAAAATTTCTCACTTTTGTTCAAAAATTTTCTGATTGGTGAGAGGAGTGTGCAACGCTACAAATGTCACATCTTTGATATTTTATTTTTAAATAATTATTTTATTCTATTTTCTTTAATATTTCATTAATATTTATCTTCTATTCGTTTTAACTTGCTTTTTCGTTAAAAACTTGTTTGGCGCCCTCTTTTATTATTCTCTTTTATTATCTTCTATTTACTATATATCTTTTCATCTAAAATCTAAATCATCATACTGAACGTACCCTGTATATTCTGACTCTGTAAGTATCTGTTTTTCAATACGGAACATGCCCGCCACTGCCTACGTCGCACTGTCGTGAAAGTGACACTTCATCCCTACTCGCTGACACAAAATCAAAGTGGAAGGGAAAAATAAATCTATTTAAAGAGATGGGCCCATAAGGCCCTATCTATATCCAGACTTTCATTCTCTTGGGGTGAGTTGTGTATTCTAATTATTTTTTCTTGTAATTACATTTCTACATCTAACGGCTTTTTCTAACATTTTAGTTTTAAATATATCTTTCTAATTTTCATATATGCTCGTGTAAATCAAATTTTAACTAGTAGTATCAATCTTAATTCCATTTAATATACCCTTGCCATCTACTACTCTTTGAATACTATTTGGCAAAGGTACATTTTGGTTTTTCCTCTTGATGTTTGATGTGTGTTTTTATCTTATAGTTTTTGGGAATAAGATCATCTTTCTCCCTCCGGGAGCCTCCAGCATAAGCCTATCGTCGGCGATGACACTAAGGCTGACAACAATGGGACCATGAAATCTAGGCTGCAACGACTACCACCTTCAGCTGCAGGGGCCTAGGGCCGAACATCCGCCCAGGCCTACAACAAGTCTACAGCAGTACCAATCGACATCAAGAAGTTACCATCAAATCATCATCCAGCCTCAAAAGTCCACTGCTGAACATAGGCCTCCTCCCCTCGTTTCCAACCCCATCTATCCTGCGCCGCTCTCATCCAGTTTTTATTTACCTTTCTTAAGTCGTCAGTCCATCTTGTAGGCGGTCGACCGACGCTTCTCTTGTTTTCTCTTGGCCTCCATTCCAATAACCTCTTCGTCCATCGCCCATCTGTCATTCTGGCTATGTGTCCTGCCCATCTCCACTTCAACCTGGCTATCCTCTCGACGACGTCAGTCACCTTTGTTCTTCTCCTGATTTCTTAGTTTCTGATTTTGTCTCGCAGAGTTATTCCTAACATTGACCGCTCCATTCTTCTCTGCGTGACTCTTAGTTTGGTAGCCGAGGCTTTAGTTAAGGTAAGTGTTTCTGATCCGTACGTCAAGACTGGGAGAACGCACTGATCAAATACCTTTCTCTTTAGGCTTGTGGGCAACTCACTTTTAAAAGTTTCTCTCAGTTTTCCAAATGCTGCCCACCCAAGACCGATTCTTCTCTTCAGCTCATGAGTCTGGTTATCCCTGCCAATCGTAATTTCATGTCCCAGGTATTTATATCTATCTACGAGTTCTATTTCCTTCCCACCAATACTGATGTTCTGGTTGGGTACCAAATTTGTCATTATTTTTGTTTTCGAGATGTTTATATTTAAACCTACATTTTCTGTAGCCACAACGAGTTCTTGTACCATCAAATAGCAGATACCAAAGCCATAAGTATAATCCAGAATTGTTAGTTTTTGGCAAAAATTTGAATATATCTGTTAATGTATTTACTAAGTCATATTTTTATTATATCTTTATCGAACAATAAACATGATTAGTTAAAACTATTGTTTTGTTTGCTTTCATTCCAAACTTTCATAGCTTATTTCTAAGATTAGGACAACACGAACACACACCTGAGAGACTGAGCTAAGCTAAGGGTGGAACGATAGCTATCTTAGTTGGTTGAAATATTATTTTCGAATAGTATTTCACTTGACTGGGATAGTCTATCGTTTTCTTTTTTTTTTTTCGTTTCACTTTGACCCAACTGAGGTTCAAATCGACAAAATCGATTTTGTTACACTTGGTGCGCGTGTGCAGCGAAATGTCGTTCTTAAATCGATCGCGGGCGTCTCACAAGGAATTCCTTGAGGGGTATTATCCCTGCGATTTTAATCAAATTAATTTAATTAAAGCGTAACCGCTACATTCTTCCTCATCTACAGCAAAAAAAAGGAAAACTTCTAGTAAGGTTGTTCTCAGAACTTTGAATAATCCAGGTATTTGACAACTTTGTTAGTTATCTCTTAACCACTGACATGCGGTACGCCATACCGCACCGAAAATGAAAGTATATTTTCGGTGTACCTGTGTGTACCTTCAAGTGGTGTGTAATTATACCTGCTCTCAACTGCTGCAGTTTTAGTATGGTGTAAGTCTTTTAGCTACGTTGACGTAAAGTTTTCTTGCGCTATTATTACTTTTCACAACTGCTTTCACATCATTTTAGAATTTTTTAGTTACCAATGCTCAATTTTTTTTGTAATTCAGTTTATATAGTGCAGTAACTGAAGGTTTTCACCTCCGATTTCGTTGAACCTACATCGATTTTCATGAAAATTGGTCAGTAATTAGAAAATACCTCAAGGAACAAAGGTGACATAATGCCAACTTGCGCTTTCACCCTGGGGGTGGATGCCACCCCTTCTCGTGGGTGAAAATTATTTTATTAAAAATAATAACATAAACCGATAGAGGGACAAATTATAAGCAAAATTTGTTATATAAAGTTATTAATTTAAATCGATACTTTTTGAGTTATTAAAGATCAAAGATTTTATTTTTTCGTAAAAAATGTATGTTTTAAAGCTGATTTTCACGTATAACTCAAAAACTATCAGCTTTTACAAAAAAGTTCTTATTGCCAAAATTGAAGGTAATAAAAAACTGAATACACAGCTCACTTAAAGAACTAAACCATTGATAATTCAAAGTGAGTTATGGGTAATTTAATGTATATTTTTTTCGATGAGTACTCAAATCTAAATATTCAAGCTTAAATAACGGGAAAACAGTGCATTTTATAAAATATATCTGCTCACTTGTCAAAGTTCTTCGGAGTACCTATCAAATGAGCTCCAGAAGTTAATAGCATCAAAATTAAGCAAGTTATGATGAAAATAAGAGAACCCTTTAGAATTTTTTAGTAAAAAGTGAAAAATAAAACATGCGCCATTTCCTCAAAAATTAAAATTTATTGTAATTCTTACAAGAGTTTCTTTATATTAGCATAAGTAATGATTTCAACAATTTTGACCAGTTTAAAATGCATATTTTTGAAAAAAACATATGCATAATTAAAAAAAATCAGGATTTTTAAAATTCTCGTAGTTTTCATTTTCTTTCGATAACTCCAAAAATACTCAACATACCTAAAAAATGATATATAACCAAATTTTAATTTTTTCTGTATCAAACATCTTACCTTTTTTACTATTTCTGTAGGGTAAAAATTAACCAAAATAGAAACGTTTAAAGCTAAAATTTTGCTGCGAGAATCATGTAACCGGGGTCATTTAACATTTTAGTTTTAGAAAAGTAGGGGGTTTAAAAGATTAAGTTCAACGTATTTTAATAGCGCTTGGAATTAACTTTCAAATGGTTTTTACGTGAACCTGATATCGTAAAAATTAACGGAGTTATTTAAGAGAAAACAATAACATTTTTTGGAAAAAATTTTAAAAGATGAATTTTGAAAAGAAAAATTACATAAATTTTAATGCTATTCTTTTTCTCATGATCATCTTTCAGTGCGTCACAGTTTTTCGATTTCTTTCTAACGCATTAAATTGTATGTGACAGAAAAAAAAGGCACGTCGGTGATTACATTTCGTCGGTGACATTTATAACATTTATTCTAGTTATTCTAGTTGTCGATAGATAGCGCCATAATAAAAAAAAATAATTTTGTTTTAATTAGATAATAGTATTACAAATATAATCTGTATAATTTATAAGACTATACAAATCAAAGGAAATACCATTTTATAAATGCAAAAAACACATTTGATTTGTTTTTATTCCAAATTGAAAATAAAATGTGACAACTGTCAGATTTATCTAAAATGTCATGTTAGAATAAATGTCATAAATGTGTATTATCACGGACTTACCCTTTTTCCTATCATTTGTTACGCACTGAAAAATGCTCATGAAAAGGACAATATCAACTTCTTCGGGGGCTCATTGATAAATATTTCTATTAAACACTTTGAGAAATGTTTGATAAGTTTATGTTCTAAAATGCATCATTTTCTCGTTATTTATGCTTGAATACTTAGGTTTGGGTACTGGCCGAAAACTACACTGGCAGGCAAAAAATTTAGGTCATTAGATGAATTATACACGTTTGATGCCTCGAATTTCCTTTACCTGTTGTCGGATTTGAGTAATTTTTTTTAGTATCTTATAGCTTTATGATTTTAGAATCTCAATGTATTAACATTGTTGCTAGACAGGCAAATGTCATTTTATACCGGGTGTAACAATCATATTGTGTTTTTTCCTTCAAGTTCGGAACACTCTGTGAAATATTATAGCATAGATAAAATATTGAAATTGAAACTCAATTGTAGCCTTAGACTTTCTTAACATTTTCTTTTTTGATTCATTTGCATATGTTGGATAATACAAAACAACTAGCCATGTTCTTCATAAATACAGGGTGTTTCTAAATTAGTGCGACAAACTTTATGGGGTAATTCTGCATGAAAAAATAATGACTGTTTGCTTTATAAAGATATGTCCACAAATGCTTCGTTTCCGAGATACGGGATGTTGATTTTTTTCTTACAAACTGACAGTTTATTTGTTGCTCTAAATGCGGTTGAGATATGCAAATGAAATTTGATAGGTTTTAAGAGGTTGTTATTGCGCATTTTTTGACATACCAATAAGAATTTTATATTCACCATTGGCGTGCATATGGGTATATTTTAGATACATCCCGCATGCACGCCAATGGTGAATATAAAATTCTTAATTGTATGTCAAAAAATGCTCAATAACTCAATGCTCTTAAAACCTACCAAATTTCAGTTGCATATCTCAACCGGTTTTAGAGCACCAAATAAACCGTCAGTTTGTAAGAAAATATTCAACATGCCGTATCTCAGAAATGAAGCATTTGTGGACATATGTTTATAAAGCAAAAGGTCATTATTTTTTCATGCAGAATCACAGTTTGTCGCACTTATTTAGAAACACCCTGCATTGATGAAGGACGTGGCTAGTTGTTAAAGTACCTAACTTTATTATTATCCAACATAAGCAAATGAATCAAAAAAGAAAATGTTAAGAAAGCCTAAGGCTACAGTTGAGTTTTAATTTCAATATTTTATCTATGCTATAATATTCCACACAGGCTTCCGAACCTTAAGGAAAAAAACAGTATGATTGTTACACCCGGTATAAAATGACATTTACCTGTCGAGCAACAATATTAACACATTGAGATTATTAAATAATGAAGCTATAACATACTAAAAAATCACTCAAATCGGACAACAGGTTTAGGAAATTCGAGGCATCAAACGTGTATAATTCATCTAATGACCTAAATGTTTTGCCCGCCAGTGTATATACATTCAATTACCTATAACTCACTTAAAGTTAATATTAAAAGGTTTTTCTAATAAGAAGTTTATTTTATTTTTTATTAGCTTCAATTTCGGTAATTATAACTTTTTTGTAAAAACTTAGTTTTTAAGTTATTTATGATAAATAGGTTAAAACTTGCATTTTTCTCACGAAAAATTAAAATTTTTGATCTTTAATAACTCAAAAAGTATTCATTTAAATTAATAACTTTATATAACAAATTTTGCTTAGAATTTGCCTCTACCGAATTGTGGGGTTACTTTTAATAAAATAATTTTCACCCCCGAGAAGGGGTGGCAGCCACCCCCAGGGTAAAAGCGCAAGTTGGCACCATGTCACCTTTGTTCCTTTTGATATCCTCTAACCATTCACCAATTTTCATGAAAATCGATGGAGGTTCAACGAAATCGGAGGTAATAGCTCATATCTACCTTCAGTGACTGCACTAATAAAGGATGTTGTAAAAATCTACACCATTTTTTTAATATTATGCATGCGTTCATACTTTTCAATATTACAAAATTATTTTATTTGGAGCAGTATTTTATTCTACAGCAGTGTGAAGAATCATTCCATAATTGATGTAAAAAACAAATACAGTGATATAAGACAAATTAATATTGAAAACAGAGGAGAATAGGCAACGATGCCTTGCAGAATGCCTTGTAGGAAGGCATATCTGGATTCATTTGGCATAACGTTTCTGAAGTATTCTCTTTCGAGATTTAATGGTCAGTACCTCTTGGTTCTTATTCATTCTTCTGAAGATCGCCTTATTCATTTTTTGGTTATTTCACGTTGAAATATTTGATTTGAAATTTGGCGAATAAGAACCTACTTTTCATTAGCTACAAATCTGCTTGTACTAGGTCTAAATACTTTATACATACACCATTTTTTTTCACTTTTTTATAAGCTATATTTTTGACAACAATATTTTTTTGATAAAATACTTAGTGTTTAAGTTATTTGCAAAAAAACTTTCTAAAAACGTGACTTTTTTGTTGAAAAATGAACATATTCACTCGCAAATAACTCGAAAAGTATCGACTTAGTGAAAAAAACTCTAGAACAAAAGTTGCTTAGAATTAGTCAGTTTATCAACTTCCGTATTTATTTTGAACGTATATTTTTTCACCCCCGAGACGGGGTGAAAGTCACACCTGGGGCAAAAGCACACATCAGCACAATATCATTTCTTTTCTTTGACATGTTATGTCAATGTTATGTGTATGTAAAATTTCATGTCAATCAATTCGGAGGTTTTGCAATATTTTACCGTGAGTGAATGGACTATTATTAAAATAAACAAAACTATATATTAAAGATTTCACAAATTTCTGAAAGATAGCATAGTACGCCAGTCAATGGAAGCAAGAATAGGATATTACCTCCGAATTCTATCCTACTGCATGGATTTTAATGAAATTTTGGGAATAGCCTCTACTTATCTTTTAATTCAAAGTTTACCATATGCTGATGTGTGCCTTTATCTTAGGGGTGGTTCCCACCCATTCTCGGGGGTGGAAATTTTTTCGGTTAAAATAACCACGGAAGTGGCTATAGAACCTAATTCTAAGCAAAAACTGTTCTTTATTTTTTTTTTGAAAACCCATTTTCATTAAAAAATTACACCTTTTCGAACGGTTTTTGGCGAATACCTTAAAAACTATGCATCTCACTAAAAAAACTATATAAAACATTTTTGTAGCTTATAAGAAAACAAAGAGATTCGTTTCGTCATAAGTTTCTAGTTATAATACAAAAAGAGATATGGTAGGTGAGAAAAGTTTGTTTTTTTGGTGCATGCTCAAATCGGTGTATTCGACTTGAAATAAAAGAGAAACGGTCGATTGTAGATGTATAATGCTACCAATACCTTTTGTAGTGCTTAAAAAGACCTTTAAAATGAACAATATTAAATGTCGATTACATTCAAACTAAGCGAGATATGCTGCAAAAAATTGAAGACTAATATATTTTAAGAAAAAATGAGAAGTATATTAAATTTAACCACTCATCCACCAGAATTTAAATGCTCGTTTTCCTTCTACTATACCTTTTATTATAGTGTTATTTCTATGTTCAAAATGTTGGACGGGTTTAAAGTGAATGGTTTTTGAAAAAAAAAAAAATAAGATCAAATTATAGAGCGCATTTTTAA
This sequence comes from Diabrotica virgifera virgifera, assembly GCF_917563875.1. Taxonomy (NCBI): domain Eukaryota; kingdom Metazoa; phylum Arthropoda; class Insecta; order Coleoptera; family Chrysomelidae; genus Diabrotica; species Diabrotica virgifera. Next base: position 64,533,255 of record NC_065447.1, read on the forward strand.
ATTTTCTTAAAAAGCTTCCTTTTTCTCCCTGTAACTTGAAAACAATAAGAGATACAGTAATTAAAAACAAAAACAAAATTTTTATCTAAAAAAACCCTACATTTTTGTTTGGTATCTTTTTTTATCTCTTATCATTTTCGAGTTACATGGAGAAAAAGGAAGATTTTTAAGAAAATTTAAAAATGCGCTATATAATTTGATCGTATTTTTTTTTTCAAAAAACCATTCATTTTAAACCCGTCCAACATTTTGAACATAGAAATAACACTATAGTAAAGAGTATTGTAGAAGAAAAACGATGTATTTAAATTCTGATGGATTAGGGGTTAAAATATACTTCCCATTTTTTCTTAAAATACATTAGTTATCAATATTTTGCAGCATATCTCGCTTAGGTTGAATGTAATCGACATTTAATATTGCTCATTTTAAAGTTATTTTCAAGCACTCTAAAAGGTATTGGTAGTATTATACACCTTAAATCGAACGTTTCTCTCTCAGGTAGAATACACCGATTTGAGCATGCACCAAAAAAACAAACTCTTCTCACCTACCAAACCATTTCTCTTTTTGTATTAGAACTAGAAGATTTATGAAGGAACGAGTCTCTTTGTTTTTTATAAGCTACAAAAATATTTTAAATAGTTTTTTTGTTAGATGCATAGGTTTTAAGGTATTCGCAGAAAACCGTCCGAAAAGGTGTCATTTTTCAATGAAAATGGCAAATTTTCAACCAAGAATAACTCAAAAAGTATTAAGTTTTCAAAAAAAATTATAGAACAGTTTTTGCTTAGAATTAGGTTCTCTAGCCACTTCCGTGGTTATTTTAACCAAAGAATTTTCCACCGACGAGAAGGGGTTGGAACCACCCCCAAGATAAAAGCGCACATCGGCTTGGGGTAGACTTTTTTTACTGATCTATTCCCTACTTACTCTGAAAATATCAAGTTAATCGATGTAGTAGCATGGAATTCGGAGCGAAATATCCTCATTGACTGCCCTATAGATCCGTGGAATAATGTAATAGCTATTTGTATAACAAGGGAGGAAAGTGCTACTTTTCCTCCCGAGAATGAAGTTTACTACCCGACGCGTAGCGGAGGGCAGTAATCATTCAAGGGAGGAAAAAGCACTTTACTCCCATGTTATACATATGGTTTTTCCACCTTCCTCAAATAACAAGTCATTTTTTCATTTTTACTTAATTTATTTATGTAACTAACCAACAATAGCTATTTGTATAACAAGGGAGGAAAGTGTTACTTTTCCTCCCGAGAATGAAGTTTACTGCCCGACGCGTAGCGGAGGGCAGTAATCATTCAAGGGAGGAAAAGGCACTTTACTCCCATGTTATACATATGGTTTTTCCACCTTCCTCAAATAACAAGTCATTTTTTCATTTTTACTTAATTTATTTATGTAACTAACCAACAAACTTTATTAGAACTAAAACTAACAAGTAGGTAGAATATAACTGTCAACTGTCAAATATAAGTCAAATTATTAATGTAAACATTGTTAAATCAAAATAACAATTTACTGTTTTTTACCATTCTGCAAAATACAGGATGTTTTATAAATAAACGTTAAAATGTATAGATACTTCGTAATAGAAAATAGATATTGTACAGGGCGTCAATAAGTTATATTTCATGAATGAAATACCATGACGTCACTTTTACTTTTCCTCCCTAGGGAGGAAAAATATTTTCCTCCCTTGGGAGGAAAAGTACAACTTTGCTCCCTACAATCAGGCCCGGAAAAGTATACTTTCGGTAGAGGTAGGTGGAAAAATTTATTAGAACTAAGACTAACAAGTAGGTATAATATAACTGTCAACTGTCAAATATAAGTCAAATTATTAATGTAAACATTGTTAAATCAGAATAAAAATTTACTGTTTTTTACCATTCTGCAAAATACAGAGTGTTTTTAAATAAACGTTAAAATGTATAGATACTTACGTAATAGAAAATAGATATTATACAGGGCGTCAATAAGTTATATTTCATGAATGAAATACTATGACGTCACTTTTACTTTTCCTCCCTAGGGAGGAAAAGTATAACTTTGCTCCCTACAATCAGGTCCGGAAAAGTATACTTTCGGTAGAGGTAGGTGGAAAAACATATTTCCAGATTAACTTTAGATATCTATTTTTTGTATAGATAATAATATGTAATTATTCACACTGAGGTAAATGCAACCGATAATATAAAAATGTCTGAAATTATCAGAAACGACGAGATTGTTCGTTGATTAAAACTACTCGTGGCATGATATCAACCAACATACCAGAATTATTACCAACAGGAAAAGTAATGACTATAACACCTTATGCAGAATACGAGGGTTGCCTTTTTAGTTTTGCATATAGACAAAAAATATATACGTATACTTTTTTTTATTTGATACACTGCATTTTTACAATCTACTCTACAGGGTGATTGATTAGTAGGGTAAAGCTCAATAGCTCCGCTATAGTAATATATAGCAATAAAAGTTAATAACAAAAATTTTAGCCACCTTTGAGCTTCACATTACAAAATTAGTTAGAATGTTACAGGGTGTTCGATAACACAGTGGCAAACACAATAAGCAAAACAACAATGGTTTATTAATGCCATATTTTTTAACGTATTGTCAAAATTTTCTAGAATGGTCGATACATATTGCTAATTTTCTTTATATCAAATACAGGGTGAGTCAAAACGCAAGTACATTATTTTCTCAGTAATTTTAAATGGAACACCCTGTATTTTATATCACTATTGAAAAGTACCATACCGTACTTTAATTTTTAGATAACATTCCCTATGTCTAAGATTATTAGTTTTCGAGATATTTTCATTTTTCAATGGACCATTAGCGTGGCCACCCAAATCACCAGAATTTAATAAACTGGACTGATTTTTTTGGGGTTACGTTAATAATGAAGTTTATAAAATACCTCCAACAACAAGGGATGAGATGAAAAATAGAATACAAAGTGTATTTCGATGTGTTAATTTACAAATGCTCCGGCTATTGATTATGTTCAAAATAAGAGAGCTAAAAGGAACTACAACGTTAATGGGATTTTATTGTCTCATATGGTCAACAGACATCTATATTTGAAAAAACCGCGGAGTGCTACCATTTAAATGGGTGCGTTTTTGAGAAAGGGGTGAATTAGTCCCTAGGCACAGGGTGAATTAGGGTGAGTTCCATTCACTTTTGGTACAAACACTTCTAAAGAAAAATTGTTCCAGGATAAATTTACTATCGAAATATCATATTTTAAAGTCAAAAGTATTTTTTTACAAAAATACATTCAAAAGAAAAGCAAGAAAAAAACACAAAAGAAAGTAATTTTGTTTTTAGCCCCATAATTTCTTTCCACAGGGATATAGGTATATGCATTGCTTCAGCGAAAAATAACTTCCATCCTTCCTTTTTAAAATGACGTTTGGTAGAAGACTCTAGGATTTATAGTTTCCAAAATAGAATTTTTCAAAATTTGCCGCTCACAGAATTTTTGAGCAATTTTCCCCATTATTTCGCAAACATTGTTCTGTAACTTTTTTCTACGCATTTCTAGGTATATGCAATGGTACATTTAGTAAAAAGAGAAATCAATTGCCTTTAAAATGGTCTACTGTGTAAGGTCGTACGACTATTTTTAAACAAGTTATGCTTTTTCAAGATTTTATACTTTTAATGATTTTTGATATTTTTTAGGATTATTTTTTTAAATTTCTCATTATGACTTTTTTCTTGTACATTTAAGTATATACATTCTAGAATAAAAAAAGCTTATTTTCTTTACTTTAAAATGTTATATTGCAATCACCTCTAGGACTACTTTTAAACAAGATATCCGTGGGATATCCAAGGGGATCCGTAATTTGAGAAAAAATTTAAATTTTTTTATTTTTTCAATTAGAAGAATATAATTGCATATTGTAACATAATTTTTAATTCCAAATAACTTTTCTTGATAACACTTTTCGATATTGTGGAATATAAAGGTACTTTACTCTTGAGCGAAATTCATATTTTTTAACATACCTCGTACACTATTGATAAAATTTTATATCTGATGATTACATCTTAGGTTTTAGACTATGCAGAGCATTTTATAAAGAATAATTTTTTATAAAGTTAATAATAAAAAGTTTTCCATATGGTTCCAACTTAGTGGGACCTATTGCATGTGTATAATGTCAAACTTTGAAAAAGCATATCTTGTTTAAAAATAGACCTAAAATTTTTTACAATACACCATTTTAAAGTAAAGAAAATAAGCTTTTCTTTTTATTGCACAATGTGTATACCTAAATATACGATAAAAAAGTTATAATGAGAAATTTAAAAATAATCGTAAAATATATCAAAAATCATTAACAGTATAAAATTTTTGAAAAACCATATCTTACTTAAAAATAGTCATACAGCCTTCTACGATAGACCATTTTAAAAATAATTGACTTTTCTTCCTACTAAATGTAACATTGCATATACCTAAAGCTGCGTAAAAAAAGTTACAGAACAATGTTTGCGAAGTAACAAGGAAAATCGCCCAAAATTGTTGTGAGTGGCGAAATTTGAAAAATCATATTTTGGAAACTGTAAATCACACAGACTTACACCAAACCCCATTTTAAAGAAGAAGGATGGAAGTTTTTTTTCTATGACGCAATGCCTATACCTATATCCCCGTGGAAAAAAGTTATAGGGCAAGAAACAAAAATGCTACCTTTCGCGTTTTTTTCTTGCTTTTCTTTTGAATATATTTTTGTAAGAAAAAATATTTTTGACTTTAAAATGTGATATTTCGATAGTAAATTTAACCAGAAACAATTTTTCTGTAGACGTGTTTGTACCAAAGGTGAATATAACTCACTCTAATTCGCCCTGTGCCTAGGGACTAATTCACCCTTTTCTCAAAAACGCACTCCTTTAAATGGTAGCACTCCGCGATTTTTTCATATATAGAGTTCCATTGACTCTATGAAACAATAAAACCCCGTTAACGTTGTAGTTCCTTTCTAAAATACATAATCAATAGCCTAGTAGAGTAGTAGCTCATTCAATGATCGTTTTTAGGCGTACATAAATGTGTTAGGAGATAATTTTGAACACCTTATGTAATTAAATATTAAAAATATTTTATTAAAAGTAGCTTCTAATTTTTTCAAACATGTTTTTTTTGCAAAATGTATTACTGATAAATTATGTTTCGTTCTTTATTTGTTACATTGTTACATTTACATACAAAAGTAGTGTTTAATTGTCTTCACAAAATATTGTATTTTGTGTTTGTGTGTT